>NC_047582.1:3042500-3140000 GCF_011004845.1 Esox lucius | reverse complement strand
ACAAGTTGTCTGGCCGCAGATGTGTTTTGTGCTTGTGAAATGACAAGATACCACATTCTAGTAAGCTTTAACAGCTGTAACGATACACAAATTCGTAAACATGTTGACACTAGTGACGTTCAATCTGCAAACAACCTATTTTACTTACTTGAGAGTATTGAGTCTTTTTGTAGTGACTCAAACTGAATCATTCATTCGAACCTCTTGCAGTGGATCTGTAGAGTGTGCGTTTTCCTGACCGTCAGCAATCTTTTTACTTAACGATTTGAAAAGATCTGTCAGTAAAATACTTTAACTAACTAGCACTATTTGACTGTTACGCTGACAGTAGCCGCTATTAGTGTCCCTGGAGCAACAGGGAAATGCAAACAATACAACTTCGTCTCCCAGATGTATTCAAACAGCCCTTAGCAGCAGTATAGTCGGGCTAAAGAAATTACAAGAGCAATTGTTATGTGTGGCCGCAAATATGCACTCAAACTCAGAATCCAGATCCAGGGTTTCAGCACCAGGGTCGGAAATGTACTTTTTGGTTCACTGTTGCTGGTGAATGCCAAATATTCCTAGCCACTCAACCATTTTTCCAGACACATTTTCACCTCAAAATATACTACAAACAAATGGATGTGTTTCAAAATCATAAAATAACATGTATTGAACAACCAAAGAACAACCAACATGACGTTTAAAAAAAATTATACCGTAATCCACACAGTGTAGAAACCGCACCATTAAATGTATAGCTTTGTATGTATACAAACCCGAGTATTAACCGCACCCATGCATAAACCGCATTTGCCTGGAGAATTGACCTTTCGCAAAACCCCTCCAGCAAACGGTCCTTGTCCAATCCTATCGTAGCACCGGGTTACTACTTGAAGAAGGTCGGTCTTTGAGGCTCAAAATGGTAAAATGTTGTGCCTTCAGCTACGGCAACTGCTGCAAATCTGACAGCAGGTACTCGAAAAGTTTAGTGGGGGGAGTCATTTACAGTGACTTTTCTTGTGTTGTGAAATGCTTTAGTCAACATTTATACATAATTATTCATTAGACAAGAATGTTATCTAACTATAGATATATAGTTATTAGTGCTAACGTGACCATGACTGCTACTATTTACTAGATTATCTAGATAGCTACCTCTAATATTAGCTTGTTAGCTGGGGGCACTCTTAGGCTTAACTTTAACTGGTGACTTTCTGGTGAAGTTGTTAGGGTGATGTTAACTGATAGAAGAGTTCAATAATAGCTATATAAACAGAACTTATACCTGCCAGTGCAAGAGCATGACTGTCCACAAGGCTGTGCTGGTCGCATTTGAGTTCATGGGGTTTCTCATTCTTTGATTGAGATCTGTATGCTTGTTTCAGTTATTATGTCCCATTCCTTGTTTATCTGTATATTATGAACATAACCTTCCACTGCATATTGCAATCCCTCGATTGCGTATTGCAATGCCTCGATCTTGAGGATATCGCAAAGGTATTACTCCAAAAGGAATCACCTACACTGACCGGTAATATGCTACTTTTCCCCTTCATGCTTGGCTGTTTACTGTATTTGCGGCTTACAAAGAAGCACAGCTTTGCTCAGTAAATAAGATAGGCGGGGTATTTGCGAAAGGTCTATTATGACTCTTACATACATTGTACATATATTAAACATCTGTCATAGGGCACTACCAAAATGTATTTGTTGAATAATAAAATACCCTGTAATGCCAATTGTATCGTATTTGCTACGCAAGGTTCTGAGACTCCTACATCGTCAAGCAATAATCGGTGAAAAAGTTAGCCAGTGGAAGCGGTTTTAAGAATGTAAACTTGTGTATTAGCTGCACCCATGTATGTAACCGCTGTAGTTCAAAATGTTTTCAAAATCTGTGTATAAACAGGAAATTACTGTAAATGAATGTGTCTGCTGTTTGTCCAATGAATGCTGACGACAGTGGGAAAAGTACATTTGCTCGCTTTGTTTGTCATATACTAGCCAATCCCGCACCTTTCTGGGGTCATCCTGTCCCCAATTTTCAGAAAATAAATCTTCTTTGCTTTGACCGGGTTAGTTTTATTTGGCTGATTTAACTTTTACCGCTGCTGGCCTTTTTATCCCATCAAATATATGCCACCACATTTCTGCTCTCAAGCTAGCTAGAAAGGAATTACATTTTTTATATCCGCCTGTATGTACACTCACCTAAAGGATTATTAGGAACACCATACTAATGCTGTGTTTGACCCCCTTTCGCCTTCAGAACTGCCTTAATTCTACGTGGCATTGATTGATAGGATAGCATCTTGCAGTTGATGGAGATTTGTGGAATGCACATCCAGGGCACCAAGCTCCCATTCCACCACATCCCAAAGATGATCTAATGGGTTGAGATCTGGTGACTGTGGTGGCCATTTCAGTACAGTGAACTCATTGTCATGTTCAAGGAACCAATTTGAAATGATACGAGCTTTGTGACATGGTGCATTATCCTGCTGGAAGTAGCCATCAGAGGATGGGTACATGGTGGTCATAAAGGGATGGACATGGTCAGAAACAATGCTCAGGTAGGCCGTGGCATTTAAACAATGCCCAATTGGCACTAAGGGGCCTAAAGTGTGCCAAGAAAACATCCCCCACACCATTACACCACCACCGCCAGCCTGCACAGTGGTAACAAGGCATGATGGATCCATGTTCTCATTCTGTTTACGCCAAATTCTGACTCTACCATCTGAATGTCTCGTGCAAATTGTGAGCTCGTGCAAATTGTAGCCTCTTTTTCCTATTTGTAGTGGAGATGAGTGGTACCCGGTGGGGTCTTCTGCTGATGTAGCCCATCCGCCTCAAGGTTGTGCGTGTTGTGGTTTCACAAATGCTTTGCTGCATACCTCGGTTGTAACGAGTGGTTATTTCAGTCAAAGTTGCTCTTCTATCAGCTTGAATCAGTCGGCCCATTCTCCTCTGACCTCTAGCATCAACAAGGCATTTTCGCCCACAGGACTGCCGCATACTGGATGTTTTTCCCTTTTCACACCATTCTTTGTAAATCCTAGAAATGGTTGTGCGTGAAAATCCCAGTTACTGAGCAGATTGTGAAATAATCAGACCGGCCCGTCTGACACCAACAACCATGCCACACTCAAAATTGCTTAAATCACCTATCTTTCCCATTCTGACATTCAGGTCTTGACCAGGACCACATCCCTAAATTCATTGAAGCAACTGCCATGTGGTTGGTTGATTAGATAATTGCATTAATGAGAAATTGAACAGGTGTTCCTAATAATCCTTTAGGTGAGTGTAGAGCAACACCACATGGTTTGCAAAGCAGCAATGAGCCAACTCTCTCGCCACCCAACCAAGCGACACACTTGTGATATACCTGGTTGAATGTCCAATCAGAGAGAGAGTCAGGGAGAATTTGGATGGAATCATTGGAGTTGATTTGTGTTTTTTTCCCACATTTTGGGAGGTATTTTCTTAACCGTCTTTTTGGCTAATGTCTACACGCCTTAATGGCAGGTAGTTTCAGTAAATCTAAGCGCCAAAGCAAAAAATACCCACATTTGGCGGGTGTTAATTTCCTACCCTGTTCAGCCAACAGGTAGGCCTACTGCCCATTTCGATGGTAAAACAATGTGTGACATGTTAAAATATTTCATGTTATTTTAGATGCTCTCATCAAGCATTATATATTCGTCCTGAATCGATGTTGTGTCTTCTGCCAAATAAACTAAAAAAAGATTTTCATTAACTGTTGGCGATACATTTTTGCGCCGTATTGAACCATGACCCTGAAACTGCAATAAGTAGAGTTTTCTGGGTTTGTCTTACTGTTACATCCTTTTTCTAAGCACATTGGAATATAAACTTTAATTGGAGAAGCACACTGGTCTTGTATTTAATTTGAGCGTATTTTCATCCATACTGGATGAAGCATTTATCATTTAAAACATGTTTTGTATAGCCTCCCCATTTTACGATAACAAAAGTATTTGGACAATCAAAATCATAGCTGTCTCATATTAAGCAGGTGTGTTTATTTGCTTTGCTTCCAGTGCTTCTAAACTAATTGGCCAGGGCAATGATCCCCAAATACAATGATCCCCAAATACATTTCCATAGCTACCAATGCCTACAGGTGTTAGGTTCTTGACTAGTCTTTCACCCAAAGTGAATCCAATGGAGCATGCCTTTCACATGCTGATGACTGAAGGTCTGAAGGTCAAAAGGCCTATAAACAAGCAAAAAGTTAAGATGGCTGCAGTACTGGCGTACAATCAATACTAAACATGACTCGTTCATAGTACACTGTTAATCTGTACCCTAAAATATGGTGATTTTGTGCAGAACATGCTATTATTTCTAAAATATTCACCCAATATGGATAAAAATACAAAATGAAAGGTATCTGACGGTTTGTACTTTCATTTCAAATCCAAAATGCTGGTATTTAGAGAGAGGGAAATCAATATGTTCCAATACTTTTGTATCTCGCTGTGTATTATGCTGAAGGCAGATTCCACGCTATAACATACACCAATAGTTTTCCTTTAAATCCATGAGGTGGAGTAAACAAGTGCACACTTCAGTAAAAGGGTAGAGAATAGAAAACAAGCCATAGGCCAAAAGATACCCAACACAGTCAAAGTATAACCCCTTCAAAGCTTTTTCTGTCTGTAGAGTCTGGTCATAATATCTAGGAGATGTCTTGCGCAAAGGTATAGATTTAGGATTGGCTTCCCCTCACCTAACCTGACAATTTAATTGAGGTATTCCAAACTGACATGAGATCAGCAACTAGAGACATTTCACCCTAGCCTTAAGAAAATGTGTTAAAAACCTCATCGTCACAGAATATCAAAGGGTAGAGCAGAGTCCTTCACTTTTGCACTAGATTGAAATAAGGGTGAGTTCTAGTTGCTCAGTATATTCTCATGGCAAGTGTTGTAATGCATTTTAACAGCATTGTAAGTAGTCATAATTCCAGGTTTTTCAATCATGTCAATTACAGTAAATTAGCATTTTATATGTTTGAGGGCTTTTTTGATAGAATACAATAGAATTAGAAACCCAAATCATATCAGGAAGGGCTAATCTGGTTACGCAATCTTGTTTTGCATTTACCAGGAGTAAATTATATTAAAAATATAAATCGTAAATTTTCAATTGTTAGGCAAAGGATATTCTAGATTTTGTTTCTGAAATGTACAATAGAAAGTTGATTGTTATATTTTCCCCATATACTGAGCTGCAGCCATATCATTTTACATAATTCAAAATGGCAGACTGACATTGATACCAAATGCAGAGTTGTTGAATGTAACTGAATTTGAGTACTAGAATATTGGTTACTTCTGTCATGCTAATAGCCTCTCTGAGTTTATGTAATTATCTCTGGCCTTCAGTGTGACCTTTTCAAATGCTATACATATGAATTCAAATAATAAAGAATTCACTTTGTTTATTCTGAAGGTTTCAGCATGACATTACCTGTATGATGCAGATCTATATGTTTATTCTGAAGGTTTCAGCATGACATTACCTGTATGATGCAGATCTATTTAAAAAATAATAATATGTATTAATCTTAGGTTTCTGTTGTAGTCAGTTATATTAGGTCATTTTTTTTGCAAAAGAAATACTAGAAATCCCATGAACATTGAAGAATTACCTGTTTTGCCAAACAAATATTTTTTTGGTGCAGAACCCTTATTTATAATTCTCTGTCTGAAACTGTGGGTATTGAGGAATGTATTGGATGAAAACTGAAAATTATTGTAGACATACACAGCTTTAGATTACCAGAAATTTTAGTTTTTCATGCTACATCACAGCTTATCGTAGTCCTACACTGCTACAGCAAATCATAATGGGTCAGTCGGCAGACATTTTAAATTCCTCATGGGGTCTATATAGCTTGTGTGTGTGTGTGTGTGTGTGTGTGTGTATGTATATAATATAAAAAATCACTTTGAAAAATTGAAAACTACTGATTAATGCATGAACAACATTATTGATGTCATACAACTGGATCAATTAAGAAAGATGAATTGTATAATGGTGGTCATGGTTGATAAGGGACCAGTGTGATTTTTGGAGCAATAAGCAACGTGCATGTGTTTTTAACCTTTAATGACAAAAACTTTTAATAAATTAAATGAAAATTATAGTGTAATAACAATGAATTTATAAACCCAAAACATTTATTTAACAAAATTATGGAAAAAGTTTCTAAGAAATAGAAACGTTTCCTGCATTGTTCTTGTCAGATAGAATAATGTCTGTTCTTTTGGGTAAGATTACCATTTTCTCTGCTTTCCACAATCCAATAACAACAGCAAAACAAAATGGAATTTGGCGATAGGTCAGGTTACTTACTTCTCCTCCACCAACTGTTTCTGATACTCCTCATACTCCTCGCGTGTCATCCCTGCGGCTTTGGCTGGGTCGGCAGGGGCCGCCTCCGCTTCCGCCTCTCCTCCACCCATAGGATTCAAACCAGCCAACGGGTTAGGCATCATAGTCTTGATTAGAAACATTTTGCTGCCCTACTGCGATCTTCTAGACTTAAAGATATAGATATTATTCTTTATAACACAAGTTGCTTCCCTTGTGTGGGATTGATATCTGTTGGTTAAATCCAGTGGGATCCTATATAGCTAGCTAACCTGTCCTACTGCCTGGATGCTTATTGAAGGACACACTGATGGCTATGAACAGACACCAGTTCTTTTCTCTCTTTTTTTATGGCTGGTCGTAATCTGGATTAAACCTCACCACAGCCTCCTGGTACTAAGAGGCAGATGGCCTTGTTGCTTTGCATGTTGTTTTGCAAAACACAACTTTACAGATTCCTTTTAACTATTATCCACAATCAATCGATGGCAGTATTGGTGAACAGCACCGTGAATAGGTCACGTAAAATTTGGGGATTTCAAGATCCTAAGATATTCTTGTTCCTCCGTCAGTCGGTTGGTGCTTTCATCACATATGTTGCATCTCTCCGCCCATTGCTTGTTAATCCCATTACTTAAAAAGGGTTGGCCAATCCCATGTGACGTGTCTATCAGAGAGTTCCATTTATACCCTGCCTGAACAGAGGGCTCCAGGGGGAACAGGAGAGGGATTATCTGTTTTTTATCTAGCAGATCTGGGTTCAACTAGTGTTTGAAAAGGTCCAGTTATGTAATCTGTGCTTGATTGTGCTTATCCTGGTACAATGGAACCAAATTTAATCCAAAAAGTGCATCTGATCTGGCACTATTGACAGGCTTTCAAAGTAAATAAAAGACTCTGCAGCCAATCCACTGTCTGCATTCTACTGTTATTGTTGAGCTCAGCTATGCCAGCCTATCATTCTTCTATCCTTCTGCCTTGTGCATCTGTTTTCTTTCCATTCCTCTATCGTTCTCCATCAATTAAAGAGAAGTTAATTGGTGTTAGAACAATTTTGGACAGTAAAGTTCACATTTAGCTCCAGAATTGTTCTTAGAAAATTTCAGTCCCACATAAAAGTCTCAGAAGCTGGCCAGCACACAAAATTTGGTCCTGGATTCTGAGATTAACTATTGTTACATGGCTAACACAAAACATATACTGTAAACATACTGTATATTGATAGTTATTGTATGAATGCCATTCACAAAAGAAAGAAAAACAAACGTTGTTGTGCCATGAAATGAAATGGCTTTGGCAGTATAAAGTTCAACTTCAGTCTCGCTAGCAATTGCTCAATTCTTATTACAATTCCAATTAGTAAGTTAGTAAATACTAGTAAGCCTATTACTGGCTAATACACCTTTAATACACTGTTAAAAACGCCAGTGGCAAAAGCAATACAGTTCATAGATGCTATTTGGTGGATGTAAACTTAATAAGATATGTTAATCAGTTTAACGCAATGCGTAGTGGTGTCTGGTGAAATATTCAGACTTGGCATGATATTAATGCGTGATAAAATGATCTAATGTTGAGATGCTATACCGACACTCAGCAAACGTATAGCTCCATGGCATAGTGGTTAAAGATAGCCTCTCACGTGGGACACCCGGGTTTGAATCCAGTGAGGGCAACAACATTCATCACTTCTAATTGCCGGCCGGCTGAACTAGGCTTGCCTGATTCCTTTTATGGTTTTAACTAAAGCACTGTGCCATAACATCTTAAATATTCAATACAGTATCACAAATTGATAACAAAAATGTAACTAAAAGGTGAACGTGTGGAGGCTGGGAAAGCAGGCTTGTTACCCCTTGGCTGGGTTTGTTCACTTCCACTGATGGCTGTACCAGTTCTGCCCACCAACACTGTAAATGAAAAGAGAAACCAAAAAAAGGCAACAGAGTAGGAGGGACGTCACACTACTTTTTGGCTGTCAAACCCGAAATGGCTTCCATCAATCAAGACATATGATGGTCATTCTGTTTTAGCCAGGCAGCAAGAAATAAATGGCCAACAAAATACTTGGACAGACGACACATTGTTGCCATCGGAAAGTTTTGTGGAAGCTTGGCTAATATTATATTGAAAATGCAAACATTTTAATGTTTTGTAAAGATTTGAGTGTGGCACTGCTACACTCCGGGACACGGACATGACAGGAAGGCCCATAATGGAGGGGGTTGAGGGGCAGTCAGTTCTGACCCTGGTGGCAGCTCAGTCTACACCCTTATTGTACAGGGTAATATCAATTGTTTTGATTGTCCAGTTTAAAATATTTGTATGTAGTTCACATTCCTGTCTTATGTACGGTTGAGGGGGATACTATTGAAAAATGGATGAATCATGCACTGACCCAGGCCACCTAGCCTCCAGACTGGTCACAATTAAATGGTGATCACATGTCAAATGACAAAGGATTTCAGGCCATTTTAACATACTACCACCACTTAATGTGTTGTTAATTGTGTTGATTATAAGTAGACGTTTTAAGGCCAAATAATGTAGGCTAGCCTACATGTCAGATCAAATACGATATGATCAAACACCTGAACACTGATGCAGTAAAATGACTTTTCACATAATCCCCCTCCTGTTCTCCCAGGGGTGCTCTAATGCGCACAGAATACCCTCGGTATTCCTATGGAAAAAAGATTGTTCTGTATATAGGCCCAGTCTATGCATACTAAAAATAGACTTTCTATAAATAAAGTATTTTTGGTAACACTTTGAAGTCTAGTGACATAACTCGGTCATAACCATGTCATAACAGTCTGCTGACAATGTCATATCCTGTCATAACATGGTCACGACACTGTAATGAATATGTAATGATATGTAATGATACATTTAGAAATATTATGACATAGCGTTATCCTGATGGTTAGCTTTTTCACTTGTAATTAACGTTGTTATTCCATATTGATGTCAATGATGATATGTAATAGAAAATGGCTAGTTAAAAAAGAAACCAGGCAAGGCTAGTTCAGCCGGCCTGCAATCAAAAGTGTTGATTGTGATTACCCTCTTGAGATTCGAACACTGGTCGCCCATGTGAAAGGCTGTATCGTTAACCACTATGCCACAGTGCTGCATACTTGCTGGGTGTCGGTACTATATATTAATATTTCGTTAGACACCCATAACCATTGTGTTAAACGGAGTACCGTTTCTTATTAAGTTGACCTCCACCACAAATAGTATCTATGAACTTTGACTTTTACCACTGGCCATTTTAAAAGCGTATTTGCCAGTAATGTGTCGCTAGATGCCATTAAGCATTGTGTTAAACTGAGTAACGTTTCTTATTAAGTTTACTTCCACCACAAATAGCATCTATGAACTGTATGACTTTTGCCACTGGCCGTTTTAACAGCTTATTAGCCATTGGTGAATGACATTGAAACAATAACTACTATATCAATATAGGTGACGATAACAGGCTAAGTCTTATAACATTTCCACTCAAATCAAGCTGCCATTTATGGTTAAAAAAAGGCTGAGGCCACCATGGCATTAGCTATCGCTGAACACTCTTCCATGCTGGCATGTAGAGCTGCTTTCTCTCCCACAACGTTATTCCTTTCTCCTACAGCATCCATCACAATTACATGCACATGGCCAATTATGCAAATGTGGTGATGATGTCATTTAGCGACTTCTAGCAACTTTTAAGACAGCCATTAGCTACTTTCCTTACCGAGGAGTTGGCAACACTGCCTGGCAGTAAGTACTTGAAGGTAAGCAGGTAAGCTTGTCATATTTTTCCCCAACATGATTATCTAGCTTGCTTATAGTGAGCTGTATTGCCTTATTTAGGATATTCTGGATATTCATACACATTAACATATAGCCAGCCAAAAACATAACGTAACAAATGTACAGTCCTGGCTAAATTAGCTATTTGCATTACTAGGTAGGTAGCCAGCAAGTGGATTTGAAAAATGGTAAGTTATTGAACAATATACATTCTTGTTAGCTAGCGATCCTGGCTTAGTGGAATAGGTGGGCTGAGCCAACCTTCACTGATGTTTTATCACCCTCAAAGTTTTATGTCTATATGTAAACATATCGATACATTTGTAATAATGGTTGGTGCAAAGTCTGTCAGCAAAATGGAAGGAGCGCGCCTTTGAAGTGTGTTAGTTTTATTTTTAATAGGTGGGCTACAGGTACTAAGGTAACTATGACTTATTTTAGATCTAATAAACACAAAAACATTAATTGAATGGAAATATCAAACTTCTTAAAAAAAATCGCAAAGCTGTTCTGACATTTTTTTGTAATGGATCTAAGTAGAAAGAAACAGTGTTAGGAAATACCTGCACCAGAGGCCGCAGAAGTATTGATTGCTATGACCATAGACAGTTTACCGGTTGAGGAAACAGCTGTGTGATTGTGTAATTCAGGTGAATTATCTGATTTAATGTAAATAATATTGCAATGTTTAACACTCCAGCCTCCCTATAGCATCGCCAGTTAACGGTAAGAAGTTAAGCAAGAAGTCAGATACTGACCGCTAAGACCGCTGTTAGGTACGGAGATGAAATCCTCAGACCCATCGTCAGATCTTACACTGGTGCAGTGGGCCCTGGGTTCCTCCTGGTCTAGGACAATGCCCAGCCTCAATCCTGTCCTCAAAGTTGATGTGTTAGAAGCAGGGAAAATGCAAGCATAAGGATCAGAGCGACTTTGACAAGGGCCAAATTGTGATGGCTAGACAACTGGGTCTGAGTATCTCCAAAACTGCAGCCCTTGTGGGGTGTTCCCGGTCTGCAGTGATCAGTACCTTTCAAAAGTGATGCATGAAAGGAAAAGCTGTGAACTGGCGAAAAGGCCAAGGCTCATTGATGCATGTGGGGAGCGAAGGCTATTTAGCCAACGGGCTTAATAGCCTGTTGATGTCAACATTTTTCTATACCCTTGATGGATTTATGATTGTCATACACTGTGTTATGTGTCAGAGTGAGGTGTCAATTGTCTTGTTTACATCCATTTTCAATTTAGGAACAGTAAGACCTCATTGGTCAGATACTCATTTTTGCATTCATTTGTAACATAAGTGTATGGGCCTTTTCTTGTACTTTAAATGTTTTATCAAACATGTAATATTTTTCTTTAAATGTTTGATGGGAGTGTTGAAGTGTATGCTTGTTGTGTTTAGATAACAAAAGACCATCTGTTCATCTGTACACAGGAAGTCACGTTAATTCAAAGCGCAACAGTAAATAGCCAATGGGCTTATATGTATTGCAGGTTGGGATGTCTATAAAGCTGAGATACGACCGGAAGTTTCTTTGAGATTGACTGAGATGAGACTGAGTTCATAAGACATCGTGTATGAAGACTGAGTCTGTAACATCATGAACAAGACTATCATATGCTTCAATAAATAATTGAATTACAGTCTCCGTTGACGCCCTCATGCGACAAAATGCTAAACCAGAGGGGAATCAGTCCAGAAGGATAAAAAGAGGGCAATTGTCTGTGGCAACCACCTGCAAAGCCATTCCTTTTTTGGGGGTTGTCTTGCTGTTGCCTCTCCAGTGCACCTGTTGTCACTTTTATTTGCACCAAAACAGGTAACATTGATTCACAATCGTTTATGCTTCCTAACTGGACAGTTTGATATCACTGAAGTTTAATTGACTTGTTGTTATACTTTTCAATGGTACCCAGACTGCTGTTAGGTACTGGGATGAAATCCTCCGACCCATCGTCAGATCTTGCACTGGTGCAGTGGGCCCTGGGTTCTTCCTGGCCTAGGACAATGCCCAGCCTCATGTCGCCAGAGTGTGTAGGCAGCTCCTGGTTGATGAAGGCATTGATGCCATTGACTGGCCCTCACATCGAAAAATAAGAAAGCAATGAAAACTGTAAGTATATTTTAATTTAGAAACTTTTGCAATGTACAAAGGCGTAATGTTTTATGATTAAATTTCCTCTTTGTTGTGTTAATAAAGCATATAACAAAATAGTGTCAGTCATGACACTGCCAGAATTTTGCCATGTTTGCTGATGATATGTAAAGGTTATTATCTGATATTTGAAATGGAAAATGCTCCATAAGACACCTTTAATAAAAGACCTCCAACCTTCTGCATAAATTACAGACCTCCCCTGATGAATGTTTGCTGATCTCCTCTTTGTTGTTTGTAAATATCTCTAGCCACCTTGACTACTGTATGTTATTGCCTATTCAAGTAGCCTACCTTATGAATTTGGGAATCACCATGATGACCAAGGAGATTACCAAACAGATCAATTTTGTGGAAACATACAAAAAAATATCTGAAACATGGCGCACCATTGAATCCATTATTACAAAATGCAAAATTCATACACCTGGAAAGGAGGGCATTAATCAGAGAGTATCTGTCCATAGGACCACTTTAAGCTGTACCCTCCACAGAGCTGGTCTTTATGTAAGAGTGGCCAGAAAAAAGCCATTGCTCAAAGAAATAAGCAAATATGTTTTGCATAAGCCAAATTCAGGTATAGAGTCTTGCACTGGAGACAATGCTGTGGACGTAAACTTAATAAGAAACGTTAGTCAGTTTAACAGTTCAACACTGTTGTGTGTAATGCCATGGCATAGTGGTTAAGGACAGTGCCTCGCATGTGGAAGACTTAAGTTTGAGTCTATTGAGAGGAACATTAATTATTTCTGGTAGATTCCACGATTCTCTCGCCATTTCACTTGATGAATAAGTTAGTTATCGTCACCTTTGTTGTTAGTTATTTTATGTCATTCATGAATGAAAGAAAAATAGCTTTGGCAGACTCGCTAGCAATTGCTCAATTG
This sequence comes from Esox lucius, assembly GCF_011004845.1. Lineage (NCBI taxonomy): Eukaryota > Metazoa > Chordata > Actinopteri > Esociformes > Esocidae > Esox > Esox lucius. The sequence continues at coordinate 3,126,760 of NC_047582.1, read as the reverse complement.
TTATGACTATTCCAGTAAGTTAGTAGATATCGGTAAAGCATATTACTGGCTAATACGCTGTTAAAACGTCCAGTGGCAAATGCCATACATAGACGCTATTTGTGTTGGATGTAAACCTAGTAAGAAAGGTAAGTCAGTTTAACTGTATCAATGTAATTCTCAAATGGCCAATTAACTATTAAAACGGCCAGTGGCAAAAGAGGATTTGTTCAGGATAGCGAAAAGAGGCTATACTGACAACTGGCTAATATGGTTTCTTAATACCCCAGTGAGTAATTCTTGAAAACCATGTTCCACCTCACAACTTCTAGATTTTTGTTATAAGGCAATTTGCATAGGCCAAATTCAGGTATAGGGTCTTGCACAGCAGCAAATAGAGTGGGTGAATAAGAAATTGCTGCTGGCTTTACCCTCTAATTTCCCCCCATTAATTTACATTATATGGGTTCTTTATACACTAGTGAGTAATTCTCATAAGCCATGTTCCACCCCACAATGTCCAGTTTTTTCTTATATGGCAATTTGAATAGGCAAAATTCAGGTATAGAGTCTTGCACTGGATCCAGGGAGTCTTTCCAGCCCAAATGAAAGATGGAATTATGGAATTTATTTCCTTGAAAAAGGTTTTAGGTGTAAGCGGAATACACTGAAACAAAAAAATAAACTTAGAAAGCCACATCATCTTTACCAAATGAATTCTACCAATTAGATTCAACTTAAGATCCCTGTAGTTATTTAAATTCTGTTTAAGAGTATTTTTCAGTGCTAAAAAATTACTTATACAATCGTTTTTTGTTTGCACTAATGTAACAACCTAAATATTTAATGTTACAGCCTTGTATTTTAAATTGTCTAAGTACTTCTAGATTTATTTATTTTTTGCCCAAAGTTCAACATTTCAGTTTTGCCACTATTAATTTTATAACCTGACATTTTTGAGAATTGACTCATTATATTAATTACACTCGGGATTGAAATGTCCGCATCACTTTGATACAACAACAAATCGTCAGCAAATAAGCTTAATTTATATTCATATTTGCCTATAGTGATACCAGTTATGTTATCTGTCTGTCTTATCTTCTCAGCCAAAGGTTCAATAGCCATCGCGAACAACGCTGGAGATAATGGACAGCCTTGAGCAGTACCACAACTTAGTGAAAATAACTCAGAGAAAACACCATTGGTGTAGACTTGTGCTTTAGGGGCTCTATACACAGTTTGTACCATATTAATAAATTCTACTGCAAAATCAAATGTTTCAAGTACTTTATACAAATATGACCATTCAAGGCGGTCAAATGCTTTTTCGGCATCGACCGCCATCAAAGTCAAATCTATATTTAGTTTTTTTGCATATTGGGTTAAGGATATACATGTTCTAACATTAGTTCTAAGGTCCCTGTTAGGAATAAACCCAGCTTGGTTATGATGGATAATGCTAGGTAGAATTGGTGCCAATCTGTTGTTCATTACTTTTGTTATAATTTTCTTGTCACAATTGATTAAACTAATAGGCCTAATAGGCCGTAGTGAGTTATTCTTCAATGCCATGTTCTATCTCACAACGTCTAGTTTTCTATGTTATAAGGCAATTTGCATTGGCCTTGCAATGGAGCCAAATGAATGGGTGGCTAAGAAGGTGCTGCTAATTGAATCTACTTTGAGATAGGCAGCATTGAAGTTGATCAACAGGGTCAGCGCAGGAAAATAGTCTGGCAGGGGACATTCGTGTCTGTATGGTTGTACAGACTTCTTGCTCAACAGCAACTCTCTAAGTCATTGTTTCCCAATCCTGGTCCTCGGACCCAAAGGGGTGCATGTTTTCATTTTAGCCCTAGCACTCACACCTGATTCAAATTAAAGACTTGATGATGGGTTGATTACGTAAATAAGGTGTGTAAGTGGTAGGGTAACATTTGAAACAGGTGTGAGTGCTAGGGCAAAAACATGCACCGCTTTGGGTCCCGAGGACCAGGATTGGGAAACACTGCTCTAAGGCCATCAACAAAAACAGACAATGGAAAACAAATGGAAACGTGTGCGTGACAACGAGATACAGACAGCATCAATAGTTGGTTACCTAATTGTATAACATACATCTACTGTCTACGGTCTGTAATTTCATTGTGCCATAATGTAATGCACACATGAAGTGTATGCATCCATACATTTTACACTGGTCAGCCATTTTGTCCAACATCTTGTAATATATCTCTCATTCCTTACAAACCTATAGGGAGGCCTCATATTAGACACCTCTATACTGACAGTGAGGTCAATCGGATTACGGTTGACTATAATTTATATGGTGATCAATAGAGTTAGCATAAAGGGTTACAATTGTGAAGCCGTAGTTCAGTTGACTTTTGACATAGCACCAAGTTTCATTATCAGCCCTGGTCAGAAGTATGATCTAGAACAGGGGTAAAATCTGTCCCTCAAAGCCAGATCCACTAAATGTTTTCATTGCAACCAAACCAAATCGGGCCAGTTGTCTGTGTGGTAGGTACTCATGGTCTATATTTTCATTGTGCAGAGTTACAGAATTTTCTATACTAGGGACTTCTAGTTATTCAGCAGTTTCATGTATAAAATGTATAAAAAGAATACTGACAATAAAAGTCTGACCTCTAATAATAATAATACAGACAATTAGTGATAGCCAAACAAGGCTTCATTAGCGTTATTTTAGGAGGAGGATATTATGCTGGCAGCACTCAGATTTTCTTTTTCAAAATAAAAGTCATCATTGAAATTCACAAGGCAATATAGTTATTCTAGTCTGTAGAAGAACAACATTGGAACGGACATTAAATATAAAATGTACTGACTCGATTGTTAACCATATTTCCTTATATATTTCAATTAAGGCTTTTATTTTGAAAAAGGAAATATGTGCGCTGCTAGCATAATATCCTGCTGCTAGAACGAAGCCTCGAATGGCCATCACTACCGACAACAACAATAAGGTTCCTCCTACCGGATATCATTTTTTTCACACATGCTATTAAGACTCAGTTTTTCTTTACCAAAACACTTTTATTTAGTTTTTATTAGAGCCAGTGGCATGAGGTGATCACATTTGTACAGTTTTAGTTTAAACTGACTTAAAGATTTAAGATAGATTTGCTGTCATCTTATTTAAGATAACAGCTGCCTTTACTTCAGAATTGTCTTATTTATATTTATTACATAATGGCCGGATCCAGTTGGTAAATACAATATTATTGCACATACCTGAGACCTGTCGCACTTACCTAAGAACTGATCCAGATCCGAGAAAAAAGTCAAAAACGTTGGACCAGTCCCGCTCAGGTCTCAGGTCGAATATCAGGTCTGGTGGACCCGTGAAGACCTTTAGGATGAATACAAGTTCTGGTAGAACTGTGTCATATACTGAGAAATGTGTTTAGGATTCTTGCAAATAATGAATTTGCTTACTGCAAAAAATAAAAAAAGATAAAATAAATATTTTCTATTATTTTCATCGTTTTCCATCATGATGTAATGAATGCTCCTCTGGCCTTTTCCTCATCTACAGTATATTATGCAATTGTAAAGATGGTAACTCTTTCATATCATGATGATTCACATTTCTCTTTAATGTCTTAATACCCCCCTGATTATTTCATATTTATTTTCCCTTTTAATTCTAGCAATATATTTTCTGATTGCACTGGCAAAAGTTATTCTCAAATTTCATCAATTCCCAGTATTTCCCAAATGTATTCATTATATTAGCCTGCTTTCAATTTCGATCAATAATCTTTCCTACTTCCATTTAATTATACCATTCTCTATTAACGTCTTATTCAGCTTCCAGTAACCTCAAAGTTAATTTGTAGTTGAATTGTGCATATTAATTTCAATAAAAATCCATCGGAAATATTTTGTCAGATACCAACCAACAATCTATGCAAAATTGTTTAGATAAATCTTTAGTACCCCAGATAGACATCATTATTCAAATGTTTGTGTCTCCATACAGCCAACAACCCTAAAAGCAAATGTGCCTTAATTCACAACCAGGTTCATTATCTTTAGGAGGCCATCAATCAAGAGCCCCATCAAATGTTGTGTTGAAATTGCCCCCACATATCACTTAAGCAAAAGGATACTTAGAAGTGAGTTATTTTCATCTCAATGTTCTTAAATAAACCGTAATTTTTTTTTACTGTTTGTAAATACAAATTGTATGACTGACATTCACAAGCAAAATAATCAGTCTCCCTGAATCATCTGCCTCATGTCTCAAAGTTTGACCTTGTAAGTTGCCCTTAAAAACTGCGACATCTGCTGAACGATTGCCAGATATCGTTTCCCCATTGGCTCCTCAAAAATGTTGAATCATCATACGCGTGAAACTCCTAAAGTCAATAACATCAGAACTAGGGATGCACCGATACCGATACCAGTGTCGGGCCGTTACTGGGCTCATGTACTTATACTCGCACTCAGAGATATGCCGATACATCGCACCGATACCATGTCATGGAAATATTAAGTGAAACTCGATGGTTATGTCGCCTCTGGCCGTGTAAGAATAGAATATAGAACTCAGATTAGTAGAGCAGGATGATGGAGATGTCATCAATGACACAAGTAGAGTACAAGCTCTGCTCTGCTAAACTGTCAACAGAAGGAAAGGAAAAACACTAATTTAACAATTGATAAAATATCGTTTGACAACACAGCACAGAGTTCAAGGAGTATGCTAATGCTAGCAGTGCAGAACCACAACAGCAGCTAACACCAACACTGGAAATACAAAATAAGATATCCAGAGACAGCCCATGGGCAGAACAAAACAACTTCCAGTCTTGCATGTTCAGAGTATCAAACTAGCTAATGAGGTCAGAGAAAAGTAACTGGCTGTTTCTGTGCATGCACACGTTTGCGTTGAATGGTCAGTAAGTGGCTGTCACTGATATAAAGATAGCCATCGTCTGAGCGACAAACCAAGGTAAGAAGCTAACCATCACAACTCTAGCTACAATGGATTAGGCAACAGTAGAGATTCAGCAGCAGCAATCAGGCCTCCGGATTTTGTATTTTTCCTTCAAAATAAATGTCTGTGGTGAAACATTAAATACATTCGGCAGGAACAATAAGATTTCAGAATTTCAAAGTTTTCCTTCTAAATAAAGGCCTGTGATGGGTCATGTATATTGCTTATGTTTTCAAAGGAAAAACTATTTGGGTAAAATATAAATTACTATTTAAATAATACATTACATAAGGTAAAGAACATTATAAGGTGGAGCACATTGAGAAAGGTTAGAGCTTATGTAAGTTAACGTACAGAACTACAACATGTTTACAGGGGACAAAACTTTTGTTTTTTTACTGAAAAGATCCTACCTAGTGCAGCTTTGAGTACTTGGTATCGGTACGCGGTATCAGCAAGTACCCAAGTACAAGTACTCAGTCTGAAAAAAAGTGGTATCAGTGCATCCCTAATCAGAACTTTTGATAGACATTCACTTGTAAGTTACTTTGGAAACTATAAAGTATTCATCACAATCATGATTCCCACAAAATAATATGTCACTCCTTCCTTCAGGTAGTTGTCTACAACGTCACAATCTAACAAGCCAGACGCGAACCTCTTTTCCTTCCACAAGTGCTCTAGTTCACATGAAGTAAGGACTTTGTTTATTCTGTGTTCCATTGTTATGAAAAGTGCCCATCACCTTCAACCACATCTAAAACAAATGTCTGTGTTAATTGCTCCACGACGAGAGTTGCGAGGTTAGTGCACCTTCAAGTAGAATATGTTTTAGCGGAAATGCAACTGAGTGTACCCATGGTACTGCTAAGGTTAATTTCATGTTACTTCCATGGTACTACATGTACCATGTTTTTATCCTTGAAGTATGACAGTAAAGTCATGCAGGGATGTTGTCAGTATCCACAATTAGTTGAGCACTAAGAGGCAAACAAATGTCATTAGTGAACAAGAAAAAAGCTGTGATATTTCAGTTTGATTTCTGTTTCCGTAAATTGCTTGAGAAGAAAAAAGAATGTCAGTTTTTTGGCATGTTTCACTTATTTTGAAGACACTGTACATTCACTCAGTTTTTTTCCAACAATAGTTCATAATTAATAAAAAATTAAACATTTCATCAATTGGGTTTTCCAGACAATGTAAATTGGCAGAAAGTGGTTTGCTTGTTTTCTGAAAGTGGGCACTTGCCAAAAACCAGTCAAAAGAATCTATTGAATTGGCAAAATACTGTATAGAATATACTACATCATATTTGGACAAGTAAAACTTTACAAAGTTACCCACTTGAGCATTAATTCACATATCCTGTACATAATATCAGATCCAATTAAAAATAAGAAATTAAAAATAAAATAAAATTTTCAAATACAATAATTTACAATTTGAAAAAAGAAATAACTAAAACAAACCAAAAATAACAAGTGAAATGAAGTCCCTCATTTACATATTATCAAGAAATCAAAGAAGGCATTTCATCAAAAGAATTTCTTTGCTGCTGCTTCTTGCTGACTTCTGTAGAGAGGAGACACAAGGAAAAGGTCAATTATGATTGAAACAATAAAATGCTTCAATATGCTTTTGAATAATCAAAGAATGAAAAAGTGAAAACATGATATTGCTCTTACTTGTACATGATGTAGCTGAAAAACAGGACTGATTGGATTACCACAAAGACCAGGAAGTGAGTGGTACCCAGACAAGAAGGCATCGGAGGAGGGTCAGGACATCTCAACACTTGCTTTTCACTGGGGTTCTAATTTTTTTTGGAAAAAAACAAAACATTATTCATCTTACCACTATTTTCCCACCACTTCACTCCTAACCTCTTTACATCCTTATACAAGAATGCGTTTGTATTGAAGGTCTCATCATACAAAACAAAAAAAACAAAATACATAGAAAACGATGAGGTCCAAAATGATTCCAATGCCAATGCATAGCTCTTGTCTCATAGATTATTGGTATATAAGATTTTTCTATAGGTGACATCAGTAAATTATCGAAAACCAAGAGGAGTTATTAGAAAAAGACGAGGTCCGAAATGAATATATGTTTTGAACGGTGCAACTTTGCAAGTCTCTCCTGGGGGTTGTATTGGGGTATCGGGTTGATTTCAACGCCAATGCATAACTCTAGTCTCCTAGATTATTGGCATATAGGATACTTCTATGGGTGACATGAATAAGTTATTGATAAACCGAGAGAAGTTAATAAATAATTAGAATTTCATTTTGTGAATAATTATTTAGCCTCATACATTGGTAGAATATTAATCTTCAGTAAAATAAGGAGAGAAAATTCAGAGGTGATTGGATGTGTGTGAGATTTAGTTTCTCTTTTCCACCTAAAATAATGTAGATTTAAATTTTTCGATTTACATTTAATGAATTAGCCTAGACAATAAGCTGAATCTCCTATTGAAAAATGGTAACACATGATAAGTAGTAGTTTCAATAATAGCCTAATTAGGTTTTCATTCATCTAGGAGTATCGCGCATTCATCCATTGACGTCATGCATTCAGTGATGGGTGATTAACGGCTGGGTACCATTTGGGTACCAACGCTAAGTGGCATACAGGGAAAACAGGGTAAAAAAACAACTGGTAAATAGTCTCTAAATAGTTTTTTGTTCGTCAGTTTAGAATTCCAAAAACGGAACAATATAATATACGCCTATTTAGGAAAACTCATGGAAGGAGGAGGGTGTAGCTTTCAAAATGGCAGTTTAATTTTCATTACAAACTCAAATGCCAATTGGTGTAGGCATTTGGCGGTTCTAGTGCTAAGCACTTTGTTACATGTGGTTAAAAAGGTGCTATATAAATAATATTTTACTTCAGCACACTAAATATTGTGACAACAATAAGAAAAACGGTTCATGTAGCACCTTAATGTTACAATGTGCCCTCAAACTCACTCCCCTCCCCCTTCCAATGTTGTCATTTTTTAACCAGTTTTTTTTTTTTTTTAACCAGTTTTGTTAATGGGCTTTCATTTATTCAAGCATGATATAACTTTTTTTTTTTTTTAAATGGTCAGAAATAACAAGAAAATGCAACTCAATGCCTTTACTGTAAGAGGACCAATCATGCTTACTGTCATGCGTAGTCACACCCCAAAGGCCCATTCTGACCCAGGAAAAACCCTGGTATGACTATCCTCCCCATTAGTGGGAATGTCTAACAAGCAGTACTGGAGTTTTTGTTTCTTGTTTTGAATTAGAACACGTCTGAAGACGAGTTGGTGCCACAGCGCCCAACAGACTTGATAGGAGCAGCCTATTTTTCAGCGTAGTTGTTCATGTTCACCTTGCAATAAAAGCCAGCTAAGAGCCCTGTGCATATTGTAATATTTATCGATATCGAATAATGAGAAAATATTTTAAAATAGCCCAAGATATACTCGTCTCTTACCCCATCTTATATGCTTTCCACCAATTGTATGTATATATATATATATATGTACAGTCAACTCAAGAAGTATCGGCAACCTTCATGAAATTAAGCAAAAAATAAACAAACGAGTCCTATTTTGGAATCCAGTATATGGGGGAGGCATATACTTTTTACATTTTATTAAGCAGTATGATTTTTTTCTGCAAAACAAACATTTCAAAATTATTGGTACCTCTAAAGAATGTTTTTCGTTTGAGAAATTGCGTTATAATGAAAAGTATACAGCTCCCCCTTATGTTGCCCCAAATATGACACTGTGTTGTTTATATTTTGTATTCATTTTTGCTTCATTAAGGGTGCCCATACTTTCAGTTGACAGTATGTTACCTTTGTATACATTTAGTGTATTCAGTATCTATATGTTTATGACTAGGAGTGCATTCTAATTAATTTAGAAAATAATGCTGATTTTAAGAGAAGACACAAGGAACGACAAATTGAGGAAGGCCCTAACATTCCAACTATAATGACCGAAAGACTTGAGACTTGAGGCCAAGAAGTGCGAATGTCTCTTACTGAGTGATTGAGTGACTAACTGACTTGTTAAATAGCATAGCGGTTAGAGAAGCGGACCTGCAAGCTATAGGTCCCACGATCGAATGTCCACAAACAAAACAAATATGGATTTGGATAAACAAAAACATCGCTGGCTATAACCTTCAGTATATACATTATAGTAAGCCTAAAATAGAACTGTTTACGGTTATATTGCGACTGTTTCTGATAGATTATGCATCCGTGCATGCTTTTTGGGTCAGGACAGCCAAAAACCTAGCTGGCTACAACATTCAGTAGCTAAATTATAGTATGCCGTCTTTTCACTTGACGAGAAAGTCAGTTATCGTCACCTATAGTTATTGTATCAATGTCATTCAGGAGTGAAAGAAAAACTAATGTTTTTGTGCCATGAAATGAAATAGCTTTGGCAGTGAAAAGTTCATCTTCAGTCTTGCTAGCAATTGCTCAATTATTATGTCTATTCCTAGGAATTTAGTATATACTAGTAAGTCTATTACTGGCTAATATGCTGTTAAAACAGCCAGTGGCAAAAGCCATAGTTCATAAACGTTATTTGTGGTGGCGATAAACTTAAGAAACGTAAGTCAGTTTAACACAATGCTGAATGGTGTCTAGCAACTGGTGAAACGTTTGGCGTCGTGGTTAAAGAGTACCTCTCACGTGGGAGAATTCAAATCCAGTGAGGATGACAGTATGTATTACATTTAATTGTGGCCCACAATAAAACTGTTTACGGTTATATTGCGACTATTTCTTTGAAGTATGCATCTGTGCATGCTTTTTACGTGAGGATAGACAAAACGCTGGTTACAACATTCAGTAGCTACGTTATAGTAAGCAGTTTTTATAGTAAACTAAAACTGTTCACGATTATACAGTATTGCGGCTATTTCTGGTGGATTCCACGTTTCTCATCTTTTCACTTGAGGAAAAAGTTAGTTATCACCTTTATTGATAGTTATTCTGTTTATACATAATTGAGGGCCGGCTGAACTAGGCTTGCCCGGTTCCTTTTCTGGTTACATTAGTTTACCATATGTTATCAAACGGTTATTAACGAACCCCATTACGCGTGATGAGATGTTCAATGTTTCTCTTGACCACGTGGAGATGTTCTTTGATGTCGTTGAAGTGTTGTACTGTCTCATATGTCCCCATGCCAACTGCATTAGCTTGATGCTGGGTGGCGCCGATCTGCTTCAGTGAGTCATGAAAAGAGTTCCTGAGGAGAAAACAAACAGATTCAGATCTCACTGTTGAACATAGCTGATGCTGGACAAAAAAAATGCATCAAAGAGCATAAAAGAAGATTAGACAATTTCCTATGTTATCTCATCTCAGAGAACACCAAAAAAGGTAGCTTTGAAAACCAAGCCAAACATAACATCTCAAGTAGACAAACAATATTAAATCAGGAATGGAATCGATAGGATTCCAGCTGCTCCAGTATAAAGATAAGAATATCTCCATCAGTTTCAATACGTAAATCATCTCAAATTGAGGTACAGTATGTGAATCGGGCAAAATATTTTCGCTTATGGTTGGAAATTATTTAATGGTTTTTATGATGAAGGACATTGTTTTTCCCTACAGTATGATAGTGTGTAAGGGCGTGACAGACGGAGGTTTATCCATGATGGCACTGTCAAGCTTTCGGACTGTTCTCTGGGCACAATGCCAATACCACTTAGGTGGATTAAAGAGGTAGATGAGGCAGAGAGACCAGGCTAGCCCTGCTGACAACAAAACTAGACAGACGTTTGAAAGAAAGTTGGTAGGAGAGACTGAAAGAAGGGCAAGTGACCTGAACTATAACACACATCAATAAATAATGAGATCAATTAAACTCAATCAAAACTACTAATACAATAATCAAATGTGTTGTCATTTCTGAAATATCGGTTATGTATTCTCAATTACAATTAAGAATGAATAGCTTACTTTTATCTAGTGACGGCCATACGAGGCTTCACTACCGTTCTTCTAGGAGCAGGATATTATGCCATCATTGAAATATATAAGGCAAAATAGTTAGCAATCTAGTCTGTACATGTCTAATGTCCGTTCCAATATTGTTCATCTGTTGTATTTTTACAGACTAGATTATTACCTGTATTGACTTTTATTGTGATAAAGAAAATGAGTGCTGCCAGCATAATACCCTGCTGCTAAAATAACGTTAATGAAGCCTTGTTTGGCAATCACTACTTTTATCAGTCAACAACAGTTAGCTTTCTGCAGAGGTCAGGGCTCAAATTGAAAAGCATTTTTTTTGTGATTTCAGCAAACTTGGAGAACTGAAAGGAGGTTATTATAGACAGTGCTCTTCACTATTATTCGCACCATTTTATGAATAAATAAAGACATAATGAAAAATATATAATTTTTTCCTGATTACTGGCCTCCTTAGACACCAAGTATCAATGTACTCTTAAAGGAATAGTTAGACCAAGATTCATATTTGGGTGAATTTCTGCTTACCCTGTGTTGTTCTTGAAGGTTTTTGTAGCAAATCATTATTTACCTCTGGCCCAGCCTGGAATTAGCATTAGCAGCATTGTCCAAATTCATGAATTGAAACGGTGTCCTGAGCCACAACAGCTGCATATGAAGTGGATAACAACTCCAAAACACTTCAATCTAACACTACTGGTGTTATTTACCTCAAAGAACTGGTCAATGTTGTATTATAAAAAAAAAATTATGGTTTCACTTTGCATTTTGTGCTCTGAAAACAACCACTTTAACAGAGGCTGTGTGTGGTTGGCTACAGTAAATAGCTCAATAGTGCTGGTTGGAAGTCACCAAATTCAGTTGGCTGTTTCATCAGTATGCAGTAAAAAAGAAAAAGTATGCTAGCGCAACAGATTACTGATTTAGTTTGAAGTATGCTTTTGAGTTTATTTCTTCAATGCATCTTTTGTGTCTTTTGTGCACAAATTAAATTCATGAACATGCTAGTACTGCTAGACGGGGACAGAGGTGAAAATAAGTAATTCAAGAAGAACTCAGGGTAAGCAGAATTTCACCTAAATATTAATCAGGGTGAAACTATCCCTTTAAAGATGCATTCCAGGGATGTTGGCCACTGGATATAAAAGTGACACTGTCGAGCAAAACGGTTCCCCGAGAAATTGTGTATCATGTTATGTATGCGTCAATATGTGACCAATGTCATCAAAACCATGCACTTTCAATCTTGGAATTCCATGGCAAACTCAGGATTATACTTATTACATATTTTGGACATATAAACAAAACACATCCAGATCAATTTGCAAGGTTTAGAAAAATAGTTTGGCATCTGCAAAAGTCACAGCATCTTTAAATGTTCATTCATGACTTCCTGTTTCTCTCAGATACAATATGAGTTGACACACAGCAAATTCCATTATTCATCGATCAACATAGGTAAAGGTCAGAGAACAGAAATTAAATGTTGTCAACCTTCATAAATTGATTGATTTGCAATAAAAAATGGCTACATGCAAGAAAATATCCATCTCCAGTATTACGGCAATAATTAGGATGTTTAAATCAACTGGAGCTGTAAACAACTTTCCTGGAAGAGGACCTAAGTGTTTTTTAACTCCAAGAACAGTGAGGTGGACTTTGAGGCAAAATAAAATACTCCACGGATCACAGTAGTAGAAATTCTGAAGTTGTCATTTTATTAAATGTTTCACAAAATACAACTGCAGCAAGGCTTTAATAGCAGCAACTGATATCCTTGCAAACAATTAAACAAGAGGCATCAGAGTAAGCTACTCCATTGCATTTTATTCGGTCATAGAATGTTTGGTATGGTTTTCCATGTTGCAGATATATAAAATGTTGCAGATATATGTGCTACATGTTGTTTTTATTGTTTGGTTTTGGTAGGGTAACAAGATGCATCTTATTTCTAAATATTTTGTTAAGTCATATTAGAAATAAACCATAATATACATTTTTAAGAGAAAGTGGTCTGCACAAGAGCAGCTAACTGGTGGGCTGTGCTAATCCAGTTTGAGAGTTCAAGTGGTATAGTGTTAGACGTCCCAGATGTTTCATTTGTTTTCAGATTACGAGTTGAAGAAGTTGACTCTGACTTCATAGAGCCAGGCAGCTGTGGAGCCAGAAGGGCAAAAATGTTATCTTGTCCAATACTTGGGGCACTGGTCCTATATGCAGAGCAGTCACTCAACTAACGCTCAAGTCATCAAACATAAATCATGTAGCCCACAGAAGAACATGTTGATAACCTCTGGGGCATAGCTATGGACGGTGCAGCCAACACGTTTCACAGGTACCTAGCGTGTTGGGGGGCCCACTAGCGAACCAGCATTATGGGCCCCCTCGCTTGTGGAGCTTCTACCACCAAACATGAAATGACTAGTGTTGCACAAAGAAAACAACTGCTGAGCTGGTTTATTCAAAAACGAATATTCTAAGTTGATCAGAAGGAGGGGTAGCTTATAAGGTACCTATTCCTGCTATGTTTTGTACTTGGTTGTTAACCTTTTTGAGAATACATAAATACTTATCTTATTTCCAGCCTTCAAGCATTCTTACATTAGTAAAACATATCGGTGATACACATTCACAACATATTTTAATAAACATTGTACTTTTTTCATTGTAACATTGACTAAAAGTCCCCAACCAGCATCTTCGACTACAATGCCCTAGCAAATAGCCACTCTCTCTATTTAACTATCAATACATTCGTAACTGCCCCTAGCTGCCGGTTTCTGATGGTAGGTACCTAGCGTGTTGGGGGGCCCACTGAGGAAAAGCTGGGAGGTGCTGGATCTTGTTCTGGCAGAATCCAGCTCAAATTAACCACTGGAGTTCACACCAGGAGTCAACTTTCCACCACTAATTTCTTTACAGACTATGGAAATGGTGTACAGTGGCGGTTCGAAAAGATCTCCAGAGAAGGTTTTATGTCTGCATTTGAAAAGCTGTGTTGTGCCCTTACCAACAAAACAATTTCATAACTGATTTAATTCCAAGGCGACACGGTCCATATGTCTGAAAAAGTTATACAAGACGCTGACATCTACTCAGGCAGAATCTAGCGAGCCAATCTGTTCTTCATTTCCTGCTAAAATTCACCAATTTATGTTGCGAAAACATGCACTTGATAGGGTAGGGCTATAGGCTGTAAACAATCATTGCACCAATTAAATTCCAACAGTTCTGTAATGTTATTAGTAGAAAAACAAATAATTATCAAATAGCAATTGTACTTAATTTGCTAGAACTGGAATGGAGATGCATATAGTTATGCATTTTAACATTCTAATTATGTTCCACTGATTAGCCATATCCAGTATGGCCAAATAACCTGCTGTAACTTCAGTGTAACATTCATTTGCTGGTTTGACTGTGATTGGACAACAAAAAAAATTTACTTGCCAGTGGAAGCTCGTCTAAACTTGAAACACATCTGATTAAATATTTCTGCACAGCTTTTTAAAGTGGTGGAACAAAAGTGAAATTATAATCAAACACCAGTGGGGTGTGTATAAGGAGTCGTTTTGAATACAAACTGATGTTACTGCAATTTGCCTGCTAAGTAGTATTCTTTTAAAACCAGAAATGACTGACTTGTAGAAGCTGATCGCTATGGCAACCTTTGCAAAAATATAAACCATAAGTTATTAAATCCAAAACCAGAATATTAAACTAGTGTGGTGGTGCTGCATTGTACCGCTACACCAAAATCCTTACATGAAATGCAATCCCGTGGAGTCTTGAGTGCTCTGAGTGAAGGAAACAATATTTGACCAACCAAACCTAACCCCCCAAACCCTGACAATGCCGGCCAGTTTCACAACCCTTTGTGGGTACCTTGGGATAATCAACTCACAGGGGTTGACCCTGGTTCCCTACCAATACATGAGGCACTGACTTTACCACTGTTCCATTCAGGTCCTGCTTTTAAAGTATGATTTTGTGGGAGAATATTAATATTCAATGACATGTAAAATAATGCATTTACAAATCATATACAGTTCATATGCTTTTAGTATTTTTGTTAAATCCAATAATTATACATTATACGCTTTCCAGATCTACTTTTTTTTTTGACTTGCATAGCCTGCAAATTAACACACAATTTGAGCTACAAATGCAATATTTACCAAGTGGAGCATGATACGTTTTTAATTGATAACTTTGTTTGTTTAGTTAGCAAGGGTCAAAATATTTTCCCATAGACATCAGCGCAAGTTGCTCCATTACATCGGTAAATTCCCCCATTAAAGATGCAGCAGAACATTTGTCTCAATAGAGCCTTTTTTTTCTTTTCTACCTGCAGCAGGGGATGATGGACTAAAAGAATAGTTAGAGGACATAAACACGGAAAAGGGTATAGGACGAGGGAAAGAATAGTGGTGGGCCTTCGTTTCTTATTCACCAAGGCATGGGGCAACACACAAACTTCCTTAAATCACTTTTCTACAGTAATTATGTTTTTCTTCATTTAAGTGTTTTGTTTTTTTACATGTTTGAAGCAATGTAATTGTCTGTTTTGCCTTGGTGACCAGGCAATTTAGGTACTATGCTAAAGGTGCCATATGCAGCATTTTCAATTTAAAATATAAGATAATAACCCTTACATACCATCAGTTAACGTTAAAAAACAGTGTCCGGACTGACACTATCCCCAGTGCCATGGTTGCAAGTAAAACGTAGAACATATTCCAATCCTTAATGGAAAATAGTGTTACAACCTGGTGTTCTCTGCAAAATGTTAAGAAAAACAAATAAGCATTGTGGGTTGTGACTAAACCTTATGCATAAGCGAATATTGCTCGGAAGAAGCAATTTTATTGCCCTTTAGCTAGATTTAGCCTTGTGCAAACTGGTCGAAATGTGCTTACTATTGTTCCAGCTAGCGCTAGCTAGCATGATTATGGTTTCATGTTCGCTAGATAGCTATCAACGAGTCTCTGAAATATGGCAATGCCTCAAATGCAATATATAGCCCAGATGACATTTTGATTGGTTTAGCCGTTTACATAAATGGAAAGGGCCCATCAACTTTAACCCCATTTGAAACGAAAGTCTGCGTTCATTGTTCCAGCATCAAAGGTTGGATGTGACACTGCTTCAGACTGGTCAGTATGCTCGTAGTTTGTAATGACAATGTCAGATCTTAATGGAGTTACAGAACCGATATACATCTCATTGCAGAATGGATGGTGTTAAGCTGCATAGTGCACCTTTAAGGCCAGCTAGCATTCCCCATAAAATCACAATTCCTTCGCCAGTGAATACTAATGTTCTGTTTTGGTCAAAACCCTTTCTTAGTTTTCCAAACATCTTTGAAGAGGAAAATTACAGTGAAAGATATGTATAATAATTTCAAATCTGATACTAAAAGAATTCAACTGCCTGAGGGTTAGTATTCTGATCATTATTTTGTAAAACATGGGAAACAGTAATATTAACATTCTTATAAATGAGAACTATCAAATTTACTATTATTTATGTCATGCAATGTTGAATACAGAAGTAACAGTCCTGACATTATTTATCTATCTTCACCACAGATTTGGAAGCTCTCAAATGGGTTATGATGGGTGTAGTCCTTTCTTTGTTCAACTATTTGATGGTTAATGGTAATTTGCTGATTAGGTAACATATGGTATTGTCTGTTCTAACAATTTTATACAGCTCCGAGATCACGGCAGCTTTTTCTTTTCTTTCCAAAAATGTTGAAAAGGAGTGAGGAACAGAAATGTTGAATTTGCAGTGGTCTCTTAATTTCAACCCTTCTGTTCCTCACTCCAAACCTTCCTTTTCAACTTTTTTTCCGGAGCTGTATACAAGTCACTTTGGGGGCATCTTTGAATATGCAATCAAAAGTTTCCATTTTGGAAAGAAATTGCAAGAGGCTGAAGTTGTGTGTATTAAAAGCTTACTTATTATTTTAATAAAAGAGCACAATATCATGTTTGGAATTAAATTACATTTTTCTTATAAATTCTTAGCATCATAAAGCAATTTAAGATGAATACAAAGCCATAAAGACTTAAGACAAATGAAAGAAATTGAAAGCTTGTGTGACCCATGGGGGAATTGCAAAATCAAAAAAGCAATCAGAAGAAGCCCATGTTTTATATCTGTGCATGAAGGATGTATTTAAAGACTGATGTCTAATCCTCTGCTGACAAATAATGCGAAGACGTGGCCTTTTCTTGCAGCTAGACCTGTGCCATATGGCACACAGCAGACATGGCCGAGGGTCAGTTGAATAGTACAAGTATAAACAAAATCAAATTTGTTTCTCTAAATTAAGAAGCAAGAAAATCTCCCTTGAGAAAGTGAACATTTAATAAACCGTGCGTGTAATCTTTATCTCGGCCAAATGACCCATTTATGAAGAGAAAGCCCTTCTTAGATCAGCAGCTGTAATTTGCCAGAGACTAGGTCATATAATTGTAATTCAGTATAGACATTAAAACCTTAACAAAGGTCAGATTTACTTGAAAAATGTAAAACAGAGCAATCAGAATATCCCAAATTATTACCTTTCAGAGCCTGATGTATGTCTCTACTATGCTTGTATAATGTCAATGAGCTTATATTACAGAAACAATGCATTGAAAAGTGATAAATGTAGTGTTACTCTCTGATGACGCAATTCATTTCATGTTTATGCATAACTGCAATATTAATTAAAGGCCATATGTAAACTATTTGCATACATCTATTGTCAATCAGATTGTTACAGATGCGACCATCTCATATGTTTATCAGTAATAATCCTGTAGGCCCTGATTCAATCACGCAGTTGGCATAATAGTGTGGCATTTCATGTCATGTATAGGATTACATTATGTCAGAAAGCATATGACAAATAAAATAGTCCTAAAAAGGGAGTACACTGGCAGCTTGGTTTAAGGTGAAATATTGGGTAGAAATGCATGCAAATATAATACATAATTATTCTGATTAAATAGGCCAACTTTGAAGATTATTTCATAAAAGTTTTACAAGCTACATACTGTAGCAAATAATAACTTGTATAATTACATACATAGGTAAAAAATAATTGCAACCGTTAAATTCAACTATAAAAAAAAAAGTCTACAGTTGTTTGCATCCCAAAAACTGTCAACACTTAATGTTTGATAGAGTAAAAAATCTATTTGAATTTCATTACATTTTATATATATTTTATATACCAAAAGGATGTTTTGGGGAATGTGTCTGTTCTGTAATCTCTGCATAATTTTTTTAATATTCTGTTTGTATGGTCTGATCTGTTTCCTACTCCATTGTCCAAAGCACCTTAGATTATATATATCATATAATACTCAAGCACAAATATGTTATTGTTATTCATCCATGGAAAAGAAAAAAAACTGTTGATGTAAGATTTCAACAAAGAATGGAGATTGTCCTCTTTAATCAGGATTAACCAAGTACCACGATCAAACCTTAATTTGAATCCTCAACCTCTAACAAAAGACTAAAAGTATTTTCCTGAGATCACATGAAACTGCAGGTACCTAAACAATAGGCACATCAAGAAAACAAAACTCCCAAATCTAAGCTACTGCATTTTTAGTGTTCAGAAATGTCATTACAGGCCGTAGGCAACCATACGTCATGATATTTCCCCGCATATGTACACATACTTACATATGAACAGTCATTCAGATGTAAACACATTGACAGATGGACAGTCCGTTTTACGTACAGCAGTGGTTGACTAACAGTCTCCCCTGAAGTACTATAATGCTTCCAGTGTGTTTAAGGTTAGGATTAATGTTGAGGCTGTCCCAACTTCATGGTAAACCACTTATTGTGGTGATTTTAAAAGAATCGGATTTCCACAATGAACTCACCTAGCAGCGATTCAGGAACATAAAGAGCATTGCAGTTTACAAATTGTGGGAAGATCTAAATCTGCCAGGAATTCCTATTCCATTAACAGTAGGCTTTTTTATTCATATATTTTTTTCTGCATTTGTTAACATTTGTTAGCCAAAACACAGCACACATGATTGTCTTTGTGATTAAATTACTGTCTAGCCATGATTTCAAACACCTTTACAGAGCCTGAAGAATTTTGGATTTTTTTTTATATTGCTCATCCTGGTGTACAACGCTTTTAATACTTACTAGATGTAAATCCTGCCAATGGGTTTTGTAACATACATTAAGGGTCAATATGTAATCAAGGTAGTGTATATAGAGTACTTTTTAATAGAAACAAAAATGGTAGTTAGTTTAAATTTCAGTCACCATTTCCAGTGCAACAAAGTGTGAAAAGGTCCAAGGGGGTTACCACTACTTCAATCCAGTAAAGTATATGTATGCATTTTTAAACGAAAGAACTGCCAATCAGAATTTGCAGTTCATATTCTCATAGACAAAAGAGTGATAGTCAGTAAACACAAATATGGTTTATAGATGAGCTTCTGAGGAGATAAAGGTATCATAGTGAAGCCTACAGGAAGATAGAAGCTGGAGGAGCCAGACTATTGGGTCTAAACTGGGACACCTATAGCAGCAGACTATTGTAATGTGGGATTAAATACAAGATTTAATTAGGATTTCTTTATGGCCAGGACTGAAACAATAACTTGTTTTTGCATATTATCAAACCTTTATTTATACTGTGGGATAAATATAGTTAAGGATGAATAACAAAGAAAACAAAAGCTGTTGTCATTTACCTTAACTCATCAAGGTTCCTCAGCACCTCCTGTTGCGTTGCAACCACAGCACCGAGTTCTTGACTAGGAGCCTGAGGAAAAATCTTCATGTTTGAATGAGTGCAATTCAATTTTAACATGTATATGGTTAATCCCATACAGGCAATTATTTAAAAAAAATATTAATTGGAAGACATTCATATTTACTGTTAAAATGATTAATTGAAAAATGTCTCTGTGCAACTAAGGTTTTCAAAACAAAGTGATGACTTTGTAATGGGATTGTTTGTGTGCACGAGTAGGTGTTAATGCTGGTTCTCTCGGTTTGCGTTTTTTTTTAACAGATTAAAAAACTGTGGATAAGCTGTCAAGGAAAAATTTAAAATAAAATCAAAAGAATGCAATTCACTTATTGAAGTAAATGAAAATGCAGCTTTGTTTAAGTAAAAGCTGAAATAATTCATATCAGACCTTTTTACCTACAGTAAGTTGTAACCGGAAAATAAATTGTAATAAACAATACTTAAGTAAAACGGCAACTTTAAAGAGCTTTTAAAGAAATTTTGCAATTTCTTGCAGGAACTGGGCACTCCATGCAAATAAACATTACACGTACACTCACCTAAAGGATTATTAGGAACACCATACTAATACTGTGTTTGAACCCCTTTCGCCTTCAGAACTGCCTTAATTATACGTGGCATTGAATCAACAAGGTGCTGAAAGCATTCTTTAGAAATGTTGGCCCATATTGATAGGATAGCATCTTGCAGTTGATGGAGATTTGTGGGAAGCACATCCAGGGCACGAAGCTCCCGTTCCACCACATCCCAAAGATGCTCTATTGGGTTAAGATCTGGTGAGTGTGGGGGCCATTTCAGTACAGTGAACTCATTGTCATGTTCAAGAAACCAATTTGAAATGATTCAAGCTTTGTGACGTGGTGCATTATCCTGCTGGAAGTAGCCTTCAGAGGATGGGTACATGGTGGTCATAAAGGGATGGACATGGTCAGAAACAATGCTCAGGTAGGCCGTGGCATTTAAACAATGCCCAATTGGCACTAAGGGGCCTAATGTGTGCCAAGAAAACATCCCCCACACCATTACACCACCACCACCAGCCTGCACAGTGGTAACAAGGCATGATGGATCCATGTTCTCATTCAGTTTACGCCAAATTCTGACTCTACCATCTGAATGTCTCAACAGAAATCGAGACTCATCAGACCAGGCAACATTCTTCCAGTCTTCAACTGTCCAATTTTGGTGAGCTTGCGCAAATTGTGGCCTCTTTTTCCTATTTGTAGTGGAGATGAGTGGTACCCGGTGGGGTCTTCTGCTGTTGTAGCCCAACCGCCTCAAGGTTGTGCGTGTTGTGGCTTCACAAATGCTTTGCTGCATACCTCGGTTGTAACAAGTGGTTATTTCAGTCAAAGTTACTCTTCTATCAGCTTGAATCAGTTGGCCCATTCTCCTCTGAACTCTAGCATCAACAAGGCATTTTCGCCCACAGGACTGCCGCATACTGGATGTTTTTCCCTTTTCACACCATTCTTTGTAAACCCTAGAAATGGTTGTGCGTGAAAATCCCAGTAACTGAGCGGATTGTGAAATAGTCAGACCGGCCCGTCTGGCACCAACAACCATGCCACGCTCAAAATTGCTTAAATCACCTTTTTTTCCCCCATTCTGACATTCAGTTTGGAGTTCAGGAGATTGTCTTGACCAGGACCACACCCCTAAACGCATTGAAGCAACTGCCATGTGTTTGGTTGATTAGATAATTGCATTCATGACAACTTGAAGAGGTGTTCCTAATAATCCTTTAGGTGAGTGTATACTCCACAAGTCTGAGCTATGGGGTAGGGTGGTAAGACAGAAGCCATTTTTCACAAAAAATCATATCCAAGGCCATATACACTTTGCATGAAGACACATTCAACCTCCCAAAACCATGGGAGAAAATGAGTTAGTTTGTGGATGTGACATCCTCGAGGAGCTGTACTACCTGTGCAACCTGAATGAGCAGCAGGTACTGCCTAATGCTACCAGTAGTGACAAGGACACTAGCAAAATGCAAAACTGCATCCACAAATGCAAGTTAAAACTCTAACATGCAAAGAAGAAACCATATATAAACAAGATCCAGAACTGCCACTGCCTTCTCTGGGTCCAAGCTCATTTAAGATGGACTTAGGCAAAGTGGAAAACTGTCCTGTGGTCTGACGGATCAAAATATTAAATTATTCTTCGGAATCATGGACGCTGCATCATCCGGATTTAAAAGGAGAGGGATCATCCGGCTTGTTATCAGCACACAGTTAAAAAGTCAGTGGCCATGATAGTATGGGGGTGCATTAGTGCACATAGCATGGGTGACTTGCACATCTGTAAAGGCACCATTAATGCTGAACTATATATATATATATATATATATATATATATATATATATATGTGTGTGTGTGTGTGTGTGTGTGTGTGTATGTGTATGTGTATGTGTATATGTATATTATATATATGTTTTGGAGCAACATATGCGGCCATCCAGACAACGTCTTTTCAGGGAAGGCCTTGCTTATGTCAGCAAGATGATGCCAAACCATATTGTGCATGTATTACAACAGCATGGCTCTGTAGTAAGAGGGTCTGGGTGCTAAAATGGCCTGCCTGCAGCCCAGAGCTGTCACCAACATTTGGCGCATTATGAAATGAAAATTCTGACAAAGGAGACCCCGACAAAGGAGACCCCGAAATGAGACCCCGAACAGCTGAAATTCAATATCAAGCAACAATGTCACATTTAAAACAAAAGCAATTTGTCTCCCCAGTTCCCAAATGCTTATGGAGTATTGTTGAAAGAAGAGGTGATGCAACACAGTGGTAAACATGCCCCTGTCCCAACTTTTTTGAAATGTGTTGCTGGCATCAAATTCAAAATGGGCATGTGTTTTTCCAAAAACAATAACATTCTCAGTTTCAATATTTGATGTTGTCTTTGTACTATTTTCAATTAAATATAGGGATAAATGATTTGTACATCATTGCATTCTGTTTTTGTTAGCATTGTATGCAGTTTCCCAAATTTTTTAAACAGGGTTGTGTATGTTTTTATAAACTAATGAAACCACAGGAGCGCTACCACATAACAGGCGAGGAGTGGCTGCTATTCACATCCAACATCGGCTCAATGGCAGCTCCTATGAAAAAGAGTGAGCGTGCATATGGAGGAAGCAGTGTCAATTATCAACCAGTGGCACAGCAATAGAGGGTGCAGGCGGTGAAGATGCACCCGGGCCCATGCGTTGTTAAACAGGACCTTTTCAATAGCTTCAATAGCTGTTAAACAGGACCTTTTCATATAAGCTCGGTATGCATAGACCTTATAGTAACTTCAGTCATTTACATGACAGTTATTCTATTTTAATTGTCATTTTTGTCACTGCCATCAAGCTAACAAAAATATTAGTTGTTTCTGATTATAATGAATATATTTAATTCATAATTTTTATGGACAGAATTTCTAGGCGCAGCCAGGGGCCGGAGGGTGTCAGGTTTGGGGACCACACGATTTCGTCTTTGCTCTTTGCGGATGATGTTGTCGTGTTGACTCCTTCAAACCTGGACCTTCAGCATGCACTGGGACGGTTTGCAGCAGAGTGTGAAGCGGTGGGGATGAAAATCAGTACCTCCAAATCCGCCATGGTCCTCAGTCGGAAAAGGGTGGCTTGCCCACTTCAGGTTGGTGGAGAGTGCCTGCCTCAAGTGGAGGGGTTAAGTATCTAGGGGTCTTGTTCACAAGTGAGGGAAGGATGGAACGGGAGATTGACAGACGGATCGGTGCAGCTTCTGCAGTAATGCGGTCGATGTATTGGTCTGTCGTGGTGAAGAAAGAGCTGAGTCGCAAGGCGAAGCTCTCGATTTACCGGTCAATTTACGTTCCTACTCTCACCTACGGTCATGAGCTTTGGGTCATGACCGAAAGGACAAGATCCCGGATACAGGTGGCTGAAATGAGCTTTCTTCGCAGGGTGGCTGGGCGATCCCTTAGAGATAAGGTGAAAAGCTCTGTCACCTGGGAGGAGCTCAGAGTAGAGTATGTTTGGTATGTTTGAGTGAAATTAACTGTTTGGTTTTATTCTATAAACTACTGACAGCATTACTCCCACATTCTAAAAAAATAAATTGCCATTTAGAGTATTTATTTGTAGAAAATGTAGAAACTGGTCAAAATAACCCCAAAAATATGTATTGTTTTCCGACCTCAAATAATGCAAAGAAAACTAATTCATATTAATTTTCCAACAACAAAATACTAATATTTTAACTTAGGAAGAGTTCAGAAATCAATATTTGGTGGAATAATCCAAATTTTTTATCACAGCTTTCATGCGTCTTGGCATGCTCTCCACCAGTCTGTTACATTGCTTTTGGGTGACTTTGTGCAGCTCCTGGCACAAACATTCAAGTAGCTAGGTTTGTTTGATGGCATGTGACCATCAATCTTACTCTTGCTCAAATTCCAGAGGTTTTCAATGGGGTTCAGGAATGGAGATTAGGCTGGCCATGACAGGTCTTGTACTGGTGGTCTTCCATCCAAACCTTGATTGACCTGGCTGTGTGGAACCGAGCTTTGTCTTGCTGGAAAAAACAATTCTCAGAGTTGGCGAACATGGTCAGAGCAGAAGGAAGCAGGTGTTCTTCCAGGATAACCTTGTACTTTGCTTGACTCATGCGTCCTTCACAAAGACAAATCTGCCCGATTCCAGCCTTGCTGAAGCAAGATCCCCAGATCATCACCGATCCTCCACCAAATTTGGATGCGAGACACTGTGGCTTGCAGGCCTCTCCAGGTCTCAGTCTAACCATTAGATGATAAGGTGTTGGGCAAAACTGAACATTTTACTAATCAGAGAAGACGACCTTACACAATCCTTGTCCTAATCTTTTGCTAACTTCTTTGCTAAGTCTCTTCATTGCTTCTCATTGATGAAGGGCTTTCTAGCTTTGCACAACTTCAGCCCTGCCCCTAGGAGCCTGTTTCATCGTCCTCGCTGTGCACTTCACTCCAGCTGCTGTTTCCATTCTTTTCGTAGGTCACTTGATGTCATCCTACGGTTGTTGAGTGACATTTGAATGAGTTGACGGTCATCTCGGTCAGTGGACAGTCGTTTTCGCCCTCTGCCAGTCTGTAGCTTTGTTGTCCCAAATGTCTGTTGCTTGACCATGTTTTTATGAACCGCTGTCTTTGAGATTCTCAGGATGGAAGCAACCTGATGCTTACTGTATCCCTCTGCCAGTAAAGCCAGAATTTACTCAAACTTTTCTTTTCAACATGCTGAATAGTTACCTTTGAGGTACTACTTTCACTGTTTTTGTCATCCAGCTGATCCTATTGTAAGAGGATTGTGTTGTCCACAGCAGTGGTTTTTATACTTTTCCTCATTAAATTAGATTTGGTTCAGGTAATCACCTAATCAGTACCTCATTAAGTAAAATGAGGTGTGCCTCTGTTGGAATTTAACAGACACTGGAATGGAAGCCATACACGTAGAGATGCTGATTTAAGAAAAATTTGGAGTGGTCTCCTAATTTTTTTCATAGATATATATTTTAGACATACACACATCTATGAAAAAAATATAGATATATAGATAGAGATACACGCGCAAAAACAACATGGCTCATCACCCAAAAAACACAGTACATAATATCAAGCATCATGCTATGGGCTGCTTTTCTTTGTGTGTTTCCCTTCTTTTCGTGTGGTCTGAAAAGAGGACGTAATAAATACCTCAAAATAGAAATTATACTAAATGCACAGCCAAACCAACCAAGGAATGGCCTGCAAACAA
Source organism: Esox lucius (assembly GCF_011004845.1). Lineage (NCBI taxonomy): Eukaryota > Metazoa > Chordata > Actinopteri > Esociformes > Esocidae > Esox > Esox lucius. The sequence goes on along the minus strand of NC_047582.1, from coordinate 3,101,258 downwards.
GGAAGATGAATTTCCTGTAATTGCCTAGTCAAGAGCCGAACCAGTCAGATCAGGAACCCAACATCCAGGTGTGAAACTGTAGGTTGATTCATACCTATCCAAACAGACTTAATTCTGTAACCTAAGCTATAGGTGTTTTCATAAAGTATTTGTTATGAGGTGTGCACACTTAGGCAACTGAATCACTGACAGTTTTATTAGAATCTTTTCATGATCTTTTTCCCTGAAATACCATTTGATTACAAGATTAAACAGGGAAAACATTCTGACAAGCATAAACAAAAGCTGCTTTTTCAATAAGGGTGTGTAGATGTGACTTCAGACGGGCTACGCACATCAGCAAACAAAAGGTAGGAGGGGTGCTCAACAACAGTGACAAAAAAACAAAAAATTTACAAATATATTTGCCATGGAAAATTACCAAAAGGCCTAGTACAGGGCAAGGAGTAGTTGGACCATTCAACAAAAAAGGCAGGAATCATTGTGTCGATCTTTTAATCCGCAATATAAACAAAAGTGACTGACGTTCCGACACACAGCTGGCGTCTTCCTAAGAGTCATGTGGCCATTGTATATGGACGGCTATTTAGCCTAGTAGCCTACTGAGTCAACGCATTCAATCAAAGTATACGTATATAACCACACACATTATCTATATAAACATTGATCCCAATACATATCACTACAGACAAAAAACACACAAGAAACACACAAAAACCTTCAACTCACACAGTTAACCCAAAAATTGACACATTCAGTCTCCCTGAGTTCACAGTATCTAAAGAGTATTTCCAAAATGCCTCCCTCTTTTTCAATTTGCGTACAATGTCACCTCCCCTTTTTGAGATACGGATGTTCTATAACCACAAATTGCAGAAAGGAAGAAGATCCATGTTTGGCTTCCATGCAGTGAAAGTGCTTTTCGACTGAATACAGTCCATGTGCCCGGCTACGTCAAAGCAAGTATACTCAAGCACTGGGCAATCCTCAAAAGTGATCCTCATTTGAGAGATTTCACTTATATGGCCCCTCGCATTTGATTTCGACGTCCACGTAATTTAGCATGCAGCCACCCAAGAAAATGTAATCTTGGTTTCTGGGTCCACCTAAAGGTAATTATAAACGTGGACATTGCGCGCATTGCGACAATACAACTAACACCAAAGTTTTCTACTATCCAAGCACAGGAAAATAATTACTTTTGGGTAAACTGTGAGTTTTATGTTTTTGTGTGTTTTTTGTCTGTAGTGATATGCATTGGTATCAATGCTTATATAGATAATGTGTGTGGTTATATATGTATACTTTGATTCTATGTGTTGACTCATTAGGCCACTAAGCTATAAATAGCAGTCCATGGCCACATGACTCATGCCGACCACTTAGATTTTATAGATATATAGACTGAATGTGTAAATTTTTGGGTTAACTGTGTGAGTTGAAGGTTTTTGTGTGTTTCTTGTGTGTTTTTTGTCTGTAGTGATATATATTGGGATCAATGCTTATATAGATAATTTTTGTTTCTATTATGATTTAAAAGATCGACACAGACTGATTCCTAGCTTTTTTGTTGACTGCTCTATTTCTACTGATTTAATTATTTCCATAAACCCTGGTCTAATTGTATGTGCATGTCTGTATTTTCTTGTGTGGCAAGACTTCTGATCCATCTCACCTGCCCCCCCGACTCCCCTTGGCGCTTGGAGACCTCGTCTGTAACCACAGAGACATAGCGGCGCTGTTCGTCCAGGATCATGGCCAGCTGACGGTGAAGCTGCTTGATTTCCAGATGGATTCGGTTCTGACCCTCAAACACTTGACGGAGCTCCCTGTCATTTACACTCTCGTACATGTCCTCAACTACACAAGACACACATCAGTCGGAAGGTTAGCATTTATAGTTAACAATACCACTGAAGCATAAAAAAAAGTATGTATTTTATCAAATTCAAGTGTGGCAAAAACTATAAAATATTTGTATAAAGCAGATATTCTTGAGAGAAACTAACTGGGTTCTCCCTGGACGTCTGGATGTTCTTTCTGATAGTCCTCTTTCTTTTTGTCCAGCTCCTGCTGAAAGTTCTGAAATTCCTCCTGGTACTTGTCCTTCTCCTCCTTGGGCATCTCTGCTTCAGGTGGGGGCTTCAATGGGACAGACAAAACAACCACTCAACCCACATTGAAGAGACTGAGGCCCCTTACTTACATCACACTCTCTCATACATCTATTGAAGAAATACCCACACGATTCACGATTGGACTCAGATGTTCATCCAATTAAAATATTACTGAAGAGCAATTAGAACCTGGAAGTGCTGTAGTATAACACATATAGTTACTAGTTGTACAACTACATAAATCAATTAAACAAAGCAGATAATTAATACTGAGGTAAACTAGGTAGTCGTCTTTGGTGGTATAACTAGGCACATTTAGTTACCAGTTCTTGGCCAGGTTCTGTAAGTCTGAATGTCAAGAAGGACAGAACATCATGGTCGTCTGCAAGATATAAGTTAGAGAAACACATTCATAAGAATTAAATAAATATATAAAAAATGTATGTATCATGATACAACCTGACAACAATAAAACAATAAAAATACCATTACATGTTTTGGAAGAGAAACACATCTGAAGAAATTACAAAGTGGTCATGCAGTAAAAAAAGATATCTAACCCACGAATCTCTATTATGATGTAAATTACATCTTATAAACATTGTTTATTTAGCTTGTTTATTAAGTTTACCTCCACAACAAATAGTATCTATGAACTGAATGACTTTTGCCACTGGCTGTTTTAACAGTTCATTAGCCATTTGTGAATGACATTGATACGATAACTACTGTATCAATATAGATCACGATAACAGACTTTTTCATCCAGTGAAAAGACGAGAGAATCGTGTAGTCAGCGAAGTGTTTGACTATCCTTAAGACATCATTCGAAAATCCACCAGAAATAGCCGCAATATAACAGTAAACTAGTGATGGCTGTTCTTCTAGCAGCAGGATATTATGCTAACTCTGATTTTCTTTTTCTAAATAAAAGCCTAAATAAGGCAATATATTTAAAAATCTAGTCTGTCATTTTATGTTTAATGTCCGTTCCAATGTTGTTCTTGTCTGTTGTTTTTGTACATACTAGATTGTTAACTATATGGCCTTATACATTTAAATTATGGCTTTCATTGTGATAATGAAAATCTGAGTGCTGCCAGCATAATATCCTGCTACTAAAATAACGCTAATGAAGCCTCGCTTGGCCATCACCACAGTAAACAGTTTCATTTTAGGCTTCCCGTACAGAAGGTTGTAGCCAGCGATGTTTGTCTATTCTGAACAAATCCTTTTTTACCACTGGCCGTTTACTTGCTAATTATTCATTCGTGAATGACATTGAGTACCTATCAATAATTGACAATAACTGACTTTAGTCAGGTGAAAAGACGAGAGAATGGTGTAGGCAGTGAAGTGTTTGCCTATCCTGAACAAATCGTAATATCCACCAGAACAGTTTTATTTTAGGCTTCCTATTACGTAGCTACATAAGGTTACAGCCAGCAAAGTTTTTGTCTGTCCTGAACCTTTTTTTTTAAAGACAACAAAGGCCCCAAAAAACATCCAAATACATCCCTTTAGAAACTGAATGTTTCATATCCACAATGTTATTTTTTTTCACAGCGACTCCAGCAAATATTTAACCATAGGCTTCAAAGAAAATGGGACAGCAGGGGAAACAGTTCAAGTCACACTAAATAAAATAAAGGTGCAAATAAAATGGAGAGTTACACAACTTCTTGGGTTCTTTTGGGGGTATTTGGGGAACTTAATGTTATTTGTTTGAGCCCTTGCACAGCACGATGAGGAAGTAAATTGCTCGTTGGGGAACATGTCTCACCAAGTAACTGAATCACAAAAAGAAGTGTCTGGACACTTCTATATCATGCCAAGAACATAAAAATATTGAAAATCTTAAAGTAAACTGCAACCAAGTTAACCACCTGCAAGGCCTCCGGTGGCAGCTGAGATGCCGAAGTAGCCCTCTTTAGGAATGACCATATTGTCCACCTTGGTGCAGAACTCGTAGTCATCCCTGTCTGGTGTGAAACCATTGTTGATCAGCACCTGAGAGGACAAACAAGGGTAATGGCCCAAAATAAATTACCAATATGAAGAAGAAACCAGGCAAGACTAGCTCAGGCGGCCCGCAATAAAAAGTGTTGAACTTTGTTGCCCACGTGAAAGGCTGTGTCTTTAACCACTACGCCACCAACCTATACATTTGCCGGGTGTCGGTATAGTCTCTAGACATTATATAATCGTGTCACGCATTAACATCTGTTATGCATGCAGGTACCCTGTGTGTGCGCGTTTTAGTTTTTACCCTCCTGCCGTTTCCCCAGGTGACACATGGTTTGTAACAACATTGCGCAAAGTTTGAATATTTTGTTAGACACCATTAACCATTGTGTTAAACTGAGTTTGTTTCTTATTACATTTTCCTCCACCACAAATAGCATCTATGAAACGTATGGCTTTTGCTACTGGCTGTTTTAACAGCTTATTAGCCATTTGTGAATGACATTGATACAATAATCACTGTATCAATATAGGTGATGATAAACTTTTTCATCAAATGAAAATATGAGAATCGTGTAGTCAGCAAAGTTTTTGTCTATCCTGAACAAATCCTAAGACATAATTCAAAAATCCACCAGAAATAGTCTCAATATAACAGTAAACAGTTGAATTTTAGGCTTCCCATAACGTAGCTTCTGAAGGTTGTAGCCAGCGAACTTTTTGTATATCCTAAACAAATCCTCTTTTGTCCCTGGGCTAATTAGCCATTCGTGAACGACATCGATATAGTATCTATCAATATAGGTGACGATAACTGCATTTTTTGTCAAGTGTAAAGAAGAGAGAATCGCATACCCAGCGAAGAGTTTGTCTATCCTGAACAAATCGTAATATCCACCAGAACTGTTTTATTTTAGGCTTCCTATTACGTAGCTACTGAAGGTTGTAGCTAGCAAAGCTTTGGTCTGTCCTGAGCAAATCCTGAAGCATAATATGTTTTGACAGTGACAGGAGGCAATCGCAGGACCTGTTGTTCTGTAGTCCGCATCTCTAGCCAGTATGCTATTTAACAAGGGGTAGTCAGTCAGTCAGTCAGGCACTCACTCACTCACTCAGTCAGTCAGTCAGTCAGTCACAGTAAGAGATATTCGCTCTTCTAGGCCGGCTCCGTGGTCCGGCAAAAAAGGTATAGTTGGGCTATTTTGTCAATTTAATGCAAACTTTGGGATGTACTTGAGGAATGAACAGTTCAGTACCTACACTGAGGTGAAAAAAAACAGTGATGAGTATAAGGGAGAGTTTATGGGTGAGAGGTTGCATTTTCCTACCATTAGGGTCTTCTTGTAGTATGTTATTTTGGCGCGGACAGGATAGGGTTTGTTACGGAAGTCTCTTAAGCATGTTCCCAGGGCCTGAGTTGTGCCGTCGCTGCAAGAGAAAATCCTGTTTAAAAACTAAAACTCTAACACTATTAAGCCTATTGGTGGTAGTAATAGTGCATGAATTACAACCAAATACATTTCTTTGTGAGAATTGATAAACAAAAAATATTTTCAGTTTGAGCTCACAGAGAACCACCCTACAGCAAAACTAGATACAAGTGGTGAGAATATAAACACTACATTTATGGTCACACAAACATATTTAATGAAAATCTTGAGAGATTTGAGAAATGAAGGAAAACATACCAAATTCAATTTATTCCTATTATTGTAAACACTCCTGGCATGTTCAGTAGTGACGAAAGAACAAACTGAGAATTCAAATACATAGGCCTGGATGAACCAGCACAGAAAAGTGATTTAAAGCTTTCAATGCCCAAGGAGATTAGGAAGAGATAGAGAATTATAATCTCCAACCACAAAATATATAATCATATTTCCTAATCTTCTTTAAAGTGTTTAAATTTTCAGTTGGTGATGTCAGTGAGGAGAGGAAATGTTGACTTACTTCGGGTGATCATAAACAAGGTTGCCATTGTTTCCTACCACCATCACAGCAGGGTTATTTTTCTAAAACCAACAGTAAAACAGAAACAACATTAATGTGTGATGTAGCTAATTTATGTTTCCAGGGTAATTCAGGTTTCTTTCATCCAATCTCAGTATACCACAGTCATATATAAGTCTAAGACTTGAAAATAAGTAAAATATTTGATAACAAATAACAATATTTATACCATGTTACTAAATTTGTTCCTAGAATGTGCATGGTAGTATTTGAATAAAGGCATTTCTAAGTGCAAAAAGGAAAAACTATTTCCTTTTTGCTTTATGTTGAAACAAATAAATGAATAGATTTATTATGAAATTATTGTAATTGTTTAATGAATATATAATTTCTCCAACCTTCCCGTCATTGTCAAAGGAATCAAAGAAGATGCCGATGCCGTTCCATTTGTCAGCAGCTCCATAGACAGGACCATCCAGGCCTTGTGCAGTGGTGAACCATATCGCCTGTTAGGGTGGTTATGGAGTCAATTATGTTAAAACAGCAAAAGGACATTCAGAGACAAACATAAACATAGGGACATACATTATACCGGACAATCAAAGCATTTTGAATTAGTGAACAATCCAACTGGCGGAGTGAGACAGAGGTATGGGACATTGTTCATACATAGCGGCATACATCAGGACTGACTGACAAAGTCTTATCCTTTTTAAGTGGACATACAATATATAATATTATTAACAGATTGGTTTGAAATAGCGGATTGACTGAAAGCCTTGGTATATGAGAACATATACCATGGGTATAACATCACACAACGCAAGCAGGGAGTGGTGGTATTATGTGTGGTTCATTGGCCAGATATGACACCCTCTTATGGCTTAGTACATGGCCCCCAACCTTTTTCAGTTACTGTACCCCACAAAAGATTTTGCATTGCTTAGAGTACCCCTGAAGTACCCCCTCATGTTAATTTCACTAGTAAGTCATGAGTGTTTTCAAGTGCCCTCTGTGGAGAGGCCAAGTACCCCCAGAGGTTCTAATACCCCTGGTTGGGAACAAACCGCCTTAGTAGTAGTTAAAATAGGATGGCCACTTTGGATGATTGGTTGAAAGGTAGACAGGGCTTCCGGTTTGGGGGCGGGACTTCCGGTTCGGTAGATGGGACGTCCTGTGTGATGTATGCTGGGGTGGGACTTCCCGTGTGACGTATGCTCAGTGGTGGTACATCCTGTGTGACGCATGTTAGGGGTTGTAACTTTCTGTTTGACCTATGCATGTCCGGGGAATTAAATATGGTATGGGGGTGTGTGGTCTGTAATTTATGGTAGCTTTGATGTTTAACATTCCCGAACCCAGGCACCCTTTTGTTAAATTCCCCATACATTTGATGTTGCGATAAGTAACGATAAATGTGATGTTTTACAACAGGGCGCCAGTGTTTGGGGATGTTAAATTCCCCAGACATTCAATGTTAAAACTACTAGCAAGATGTTTGGTGTTTAACAAAAGGGTGCCAGGGTTCGGGGTGTTAAATCCCACAGGCAAATTATGTTACGATAATCTGTTGCACACACTTAGATCTTCCATCATTGACCTTTCATGGTTTGCAATGCTTGTGTAACATGGAGTTGTGTCATTTTAACAAGTATAGAATTTCATGTGTGAGATCATTTACTAAATCTTGCTTTTTTGTGTAAGATATAAAGAAGGGGTCGGGACTTGCGATTGAGAGTTTCGGCAAATGTTTTATTTTAACATTGTAATGGTCCACAAAATAGAAAAATAATCCTTAGTTCATTCAGTTTAATTAACATTGCGCATTTTACACTAGGTTTGTGATCCAATATAGAACTCCTTAATACATTGTGTGGAAAACGTTGGTATTTAGATGTAACAAACTAAACCTGGGTTGAGTAGACATTATGGCTAGGTTGAATGGTTGGGTTAAAGATCGTGTTAAAAATGATGGTACACGTACGTATGAGCAATGATGCTTTGTGAAATCAAAATGGGTATTTTAAGTCAGCATTAAACCTTTGTTGAATTATATGGAACAAAATCACCCAGAAGGTAAGAGGTGTTATTTCAGGTAAACAAAACTTTTGTAAGTGCGTCTTCTCAAATTATACGCGCAATAACGTGAGCTTTTGTTTTCTACAAATTGGTAGAATTGTTTAACAGGCAACGATACTTATGAACTTTGTGTGTAATGCGAAACTTCCGTGTATGGACACGTGAATTCCGATTTTTGTATGGTGTATTATGGGCTTGGGTGTGTTAAATGTTGTTTACAAAGTGTATTGTTGTTGACAATATTAAGATAAATGTTGGCTAGTGTATGTAACCGTATGAGTTTGTCATTAATAAATCAAATGAAATGACCTGATGTCGTGGCAAAGACGTGTTAACAAAGGAGAACAGCGTTTCTACTGGACCGGAAATATCAATCAGTGTAATTGGGTGTCAAACGTAAACAACTACCTGAGCTAAAAGTATAGCTTTATCCATATCTAAATGTTATTTAATGTTAACGATATAGTTCTAAACTGATGAACGGTGACATGTAACCAATGACAAAGTTAAGATGCGTAATCTTTTGGAGGCATACCGGTTGTGTTGTCTTTATTAAATCCGTGGTTGCCAAAAAAGACATCTGCCATTTTGAGCGAGGAGTAGGTCGTTTACATAGTAAGTACAAGTTATTTTATTTAAGTTGTGTTGCAATTATAAAATCTAACAAACGGCACATTTGAGAACTTTTTAAGAATGTATAAAACAATTACATAATGAAAATGGAGCAATCCAAATGTTAAGCTTTTATCTGTCTTTCATATTCTCTGTTTTTTATATCTCTGGTTTAGTTTTGAGTGGAAATGAACACAGCCTTATTTGGAAAACACCTTTTTGGATATTGAGACCTTGGTAAGTAGTCTTAACATTATTAATCATCCGCTTTACATACCTGTATACGCTTGGTCTTCTGCTAAACCTTATTGTTTTTATAGAATGTTATTTACATGTAAAGCTAGAGATAATACTAACTACAGAACAGACACTGAACAACCATTAATCTCTACACATATCCAACAGACCAAACCAATCACGAAAAGAGCCCCTCATATTTGTCACCAGGAGTCCCCCGATCAAGAGGAGCAAAACCATGAAACTGTTAATCTCAAACAACACTTGAACAAGCCAATACATTGTTGCAGAGCAATACAGGACATTAATCCACAGATGCAAAGGTTTGTTAACCAAGATTTTGTAGCACACATTTTTTAGACTATATAATTGACTCCCCTACAACTCAATGAGGCAAACTCATTACAACATCCCGGCAGATTTTTGAAAAATACAGATCTTAATAGAGTAATACAAAAGTGATCAATTTGACAATTTAGAATTATGACAGTCTGTGAATTTCCAAAATATTGGTGAATTTGATGATTTTGGTGGCGCGTCTATGCATGCGTTATGGAAGGTTGAATATTTTGATTGTTAGAGCTTCAGATTTTGTACAAGGACCAAGCTGACCGTCTGCAGAGAACTGTTTGGTGAATTCTCTGATACTCTTCGGTAGGATGTGACTATGAGAGGTGATGAATATATTGAACACGTTTGGCAGGTTACTCAAAAAAGTGTTATGCAGAGTAATGCTGAGCTTTTGGTCGATGAATCACTAGAGCTAGTGGTGCAAATGGTCAACAACCGTGAGGGAGGAGATGTGCGACGTAAGGTTCAAACACTGCTGAAAGATCAGATTATCACAAAAAAGAAGGCCTTTAGATGTGGCTGTGAATAATGATTCTACATGCTTTTCAGTTTGTTTGATGGGTATGTTGAACCCACAGTACACATATGATGTGGCCGTGGCTAGTGGTTGTAAATTACATATGGGTGCGTGAGATGTTTGTCTGGAATTCACAGATATCTCTCGGTTTGAACAAATGACCGGGTCTAAAATAGTTGTTTTTCCACCGAACCCACGATGCTGGCTTTACCAAGTTTCAAAACAGTGAAGACCAACAACCATCCTAGAACCGTCTTTATGTACTTACACAACAACCATTTCTATGGCATTATGAAACTTGAAGGGTTTCTGGGGGTGTCATATGTCTGTGATTGGTGTTATACAGGTTTTAACACCTCACAGTGATCATGGTTGTAAACATATCTGTAGCGTATGTCTTTATACAGATTGCCATAATAAGCCTTTGAACACAAAGCAGTGTCCAGTCTTTTATTCTGACTTTCGTTATCGCCATCATAAAGTCTTGAAGTTCCACAAAGGTGCAGGTCGTTGGGTTAGTAGGTGTGACCATAAGAAATACTGTCGATTGTGGTTATCAATACAACGTTAGTATTACCAACTATAAACTGCACAAGTGCACGGCTAACATGTGTCCCAATTGAAACGTGGATCTGACGGTTGAAATTAATCATGAATGTTAAATAAAACCGTCCAAACGAGGAACCCAGTGAGCGCTACATATTTTATGATTTTGAGACTGCCAATCCTGTGGATGCTCTATGCACGGCAAATTTTGTGTGTGCAAGAAGCTTTGATAACGAGACATGGTGTTTGGCTGGAGATAGTTGTGTTGCTGCTTTTTTCCAAAAGTTTAGCCAACCGAAATATACTGACCACACCTTTACAGCTCGAAAGGTTTTGATGGTTACATCTTGATGCAACACCTTATTAACAATGGTATTGGCACAACACATTGCTAATGGTAGCAAGCTCTTGATTTTAACAGACAGCACGTTCAATCAGAGATACATTGATAGTCATTGCTTCCTACCGATGAAGCTGGAGGCCTTGCCACGTGCTATGGGTTTAAAGGATTCGAAAAAAGGCTCCTTTCAAGGAGAATAAGAATAACATCAAGGTGGATAAGAACTATGTTGGCTCCCATTCAGAACCATATTACTACGGTGTGAATACCATGATGGCTAAAGAAAAATAGTTTTTGCAATGGTAAGAAACAGTTTCCATAGACACCTTTGTCATGAAGGATGAAATAAAGGCTTACTGCGAATGATGTGGTCATCTTGTATGCCTTACAGACTCGAGTTCCAGGAGTGTGGTGGTGTTGACCCATTCCGGTCAATTACGATTGCTTCAGCTTGCATGAAAGTCTTTTGCAACGGATTCCTCACCAAGGAAACAATTGCATTGGTCCCTTTAGAAATCTACAATCATTGTCAAGAGACATTCTCAAACAGCTCAATCGAATGGCTTGAAGATCTGGCCTCTAATAAGAATATATCGATATAGCATGCCCTGAATAGGGGTGAAATGAAAATTGGGGCATATTATGTTGATGGATACGCTGAACGTGATGGTGTGTGCACAGCCCCCAATTTCTAGGCTGTTGTTCAAGAAACCAATTTGAAATTATTCGAGCTTTGTGACATGGTGCATTATCCTGCTGGAAGTAGCCATCAGAGGATGGTGGTCATAAAGAGATGTTTCCAGCACGGCCACCCATTGTGTCATTGTTCAACAAACACCAACCCAGTGACAAAGATTCAATACGGGCTGATGCACTAGCAATGGCTGGCAAAGCTTGAAGCTTTAAAATAATGTACATGTTCAGTACATATGGGAGTGTTAGTGGAACCAGCTTAATCACACATCCGCAGATGTCCAAGATTTCTTGAAGACCTCCAGAGGTCTTCAGAGTGCCTTGACACATGGGATGCTCTTTTCAGAGGTCATACCAATGCAATTCATACCATTGCAATTCAATAAACCTCAAAGGGGAGACTATTCAGTATAACAATGTCTGTAGTCTTTACCTATTCTGCAACAAGAAAGAGAGACTTATCGGATTGGGCACCCAAAACATAATCATTCAAGATTTCAAACCACTAGACACCTACTTTGGTATTTTTAGGGCTACCATGTGTCCACCGAAAGGCCTTTATCACCCCGTTTTACCGCACAGGGTTGGTGGTAAGCTGTTCTTTCCCTTGTTGTAGATTTTGTGAGTCTGAGAACCAGGTGACTGATTGCTCACATACTGATTCAGAAAGCTTTAACTGGTACCTGGGTTTCTTTTGGGCTGGTTAAGGCTTGGATTTCACCAGGACATCAGATTAGCTTTTTGCAGATTACATGAGAACATTCGTGAAGGGCAAGCAGGAAGCTAGTGGCTTCCTGTCATCAGTGGTTGACGACGATGGCCACTGGGGTGTGCAGCTTGATAAGGAAAATGTTGTAAACAGTGCAAGGCGATCTTGGACCTCAGCATAAACACCCAATAAGGCGTGGACTTAGTCTTCAATCGTGTTAATGTGAATGTATAATGCATGCAGGTTCTCATTGCTTTGGAGTTTATCATCTCAAATGCACGTTCGGTTGCAATCTAAATAAAAATAAAATTGTGTCTGTCTGCTACACATGAGAAATGAGTGCACAATAAGATCCCTGGTCATTTAAATTATCCACCCAGCTTTTGTATCACACCTCTAAATACAAGTCAAACAATACGGTTTGGAGACCAATCACGTGCTGAAATTAGTTAAAATTAAATCAGGAGCTCCAAGGAAATGTTGGAGTATTTAACTTGTACCAAATTTAGAAATGCTTCAGACGGCAATATCTGGGTAATGACAGTTGTCAGAGTTGGTAGCCTTTTTAATTTCACGTTAGCGTAAAACAAAATAATTTTTTACGCAAACAATGAATCGTTGGTGACAGGAGTAGAAGGCACATACTGTATATTGTGTGTGTGATTGATATTGGCTGCTGGAATAGTTTAAATGTTTGCATGTTCAGCCTAAGGTAAAAGCCTAGAGATTTACTATTAACAACAAAAATACAATGCAGGTTTTCCTACTTACAAAGCACATAGAGGTCTAATTTTTATCATAGGTACACTTCAACTGTGAGAGACGGAATCTAAAACAAAAATCATTTTTAAATAATTAATTAGCATTTTATTGCATGACATAAGTATTTGATCACCTACCAACCAGTAAGAATTCCAGCTCTCACAGACGGTTCGTTTTTCTTTAAGAAGCCCTCCTGTTCTCCACTCATTACCTGTATTAACTGCACCTGTTTGAACTCGTTACCTGTATAAAAGACACCTGTCCACACACTCAATCAAACCTGAAGGATCAGGAGGTCTGTATGGAGGAATGGGCCAAAATGCCTGCTGCAGTGTGCACAAACATGGTCAAAAACTACAGGAAACGTAAGATCTCTGTAATTGCAAACAAAGGTTTCTGTACCAAATATTAGGTTTAATATATGCTTTTCTGATGGTTTAAATACTTATGTCATGCAATAAAATGCAAGTGAATAACTTAAAAATCATACAATCTGATTTTCTGGATTTTTATTTTACATTCCATCACTCACGGTTGAAGAGTACCTAGGATAGAAATGACAGACATCTACATGCTTTGTAAGTGGGAAAACCTGCAAAATCGGCAGTGTATCAAATACTTGTTCTCCCCACTGTATGTAATTATACACTCAACTAAAGGATTATAAGGAACACCATACTAATACTGTGTTTGACCCCCTTTCGCCTACAGAACTGCCTTAATTCCATGTGGCATTGAATCAACAAGGTGCTGAATGCATTCTTTAGAAATGTTGGCCCATATTGATAGGATAGCATCTTGCAGTTGATGGAGATTTGTGGGATGCACATACAGGGCACGAAGCTCCCGTTCTACAACATCCCAATGATGATCTATTGGGTTGAGATCTGGTGACTGTGGGGGCCATTTTAGTACAGTGAACTCATTGTCATGTTCAAAAAACCAATTTGAAATGATTCAAGCTTTGGGACATGGTGCATTATCCTGCTGGAAGTAGCCATCAGAGGATGGGTACGTGGTGGTCATGAAGGGATGGACATGGTCAGAAACAATGCTCAGGTAGGCCGTGGCATTTAAACGATGCCCAACTGGCACTAAGGGGCCTAAAGTCTCCCAAGAAAACATCCCCCACACCATTACACCACCACCACCAGCCTGCACAGTGGTAACAAGGCATGATGGATCCATGTTCTCATTCTGTTTACGCCAAATACTGACTCTACCATCTGAATGTCTCAACAGAATTTGAGACTCATCAGACCAGGCAACAGTCTTCCAATCCAAAGTCGTCCAATTTTGGTGAGCTTGTGCAAATTGTGGCCTCTTTTGCCTATTTTTAGTGGAGATGAGAGGTACCCGGTGGGGTCTTTTGCTGCTGTAGCCCATCCGCCTCAAGATTGTGCGCGTTGTGGCTTCACAAATGCTTTGCTGCATACCTCTGTTGTAACGAGTGGTTATTTCAGTCAAAGTTACTCTTTTATCAGCTTGAATCAGTCGGCCCATTCTCCTCTGACCGCTAGCATCAACAAGGCATTTTCGCCCACAGAACTGCCGCATACTGGATGTTTTTCCCTTTTCACACCATTCTTTGTAAACCCTAGAAATGGTTGTGCGTGAAAATCCCAGTAACTGAGCAGATTGTGAAATACTCAGACCGGCCCGTCTGGCACTAATAACCATGCCACGCTCAAAATTGCTTAAATCACCTTTCCCCATTCTGACATTCAGTTTGGAGTTCAGGAGATTGTCTTGACCAGGACCACACCCCTAAATGCATTGAAGCAACTGCCATGTGATTGGTTGATTAGATAATTGCATTAATGAAAAATTTAACAGGTGTTCCTAATAATCCTTTAGGTGAGTGTATAGCTAGGACATTAATTCCTGACCAAGGTAAGAACTTTTACGGTTACCACAAAATAATGCATATATTAAATGTCCCCTGATATTTATTATAAAACTGTGGATCGAAAGCCTGTGTACGATTGCTCAATGCAATTAACCTGTGGGCTGCGTATCCTTGCCGCTTGCTTTGGCTCCAATTCCATCGGTTTGTTAAATTCTAGTCCATAAAATTTGTTCTGTTTTTGTAAGCAAAATAAACTCCTTTAACTTTACTCTGCTGAGGATATTTTTTTTCATAATTGCAATTAATGAAAAATTTAACAGGTGTTCCTAATAATCCTTTGGGTGAGTGTATAGCTAGGACATTAATTCCTGACCAAGGTAGGAACTTTTTACGGTTACCACAAAAATAATGCATATATTAAATGTCCCCTGATATTTATTATAAAACTGTGGATTGAAAGTTGAAAACTTCTGCGAGTAGCCTCGACAATACTACTCGACCAATCAGAAATGTTCAGCACTGCAAACCCCACCACAAATTTTCTGGTACATCTGGGGAAGTCCTACCCCGAGCAGGGACTGTTTTGGAGGTAAAATGTGGTCCCTGGTTCTAGACCCTGGTTCCTGCAGTGGAAACACAGCAGGGAACCAGTTCCTCGAAAAGGTTCCTAGTTCCAGGGTAAAGTTCCTGTGGTGGAAATGTGGCTTAAACAAACGATTACCCAAGGAGACGTCCACTTGTGAAAATAGAGTGGCTATTGGGTAGTTGATAACACCAACACTGTCTCCGGCATCAATATTAGTCACATCCGGGTTATTTTACAGGTCTTTTTTAAGTACAGCAAAGTATTGTTCAGAACAATGTAATCTTCACCATTTTCAGCAGTAAAGAATTGTAGAAGTAAAGATGCAGAGGGGCTGCATCTGATATTGCTGATAGGTTTGGTATTCCAGCTTATGCATTTTTCTCAATAGATGTCTGTGAAGGGGACTGTGAATAAATCCAACTCAGTTTTAATATATTCACCAAAAACGGTGTAGGAGTGCCATCTTTAAAAAAAAAAAAAAATCAGTCTTGCAGTGTTCCATTTTAGTGTCCTCTGAGTGGTATGATTTCTTTTTACAGCGCATCTTGTTTTTGTCTCAATCTTGCATTTTTTTTACTCTTTGGCAGACTCCTCCTACTGGGTGGTCTCTTACACCTTGAGTCATAACCATCAATCCAGATCCATCCTGCTGTTTTGTTTGGCATGCCATGACATTGCTGACAACCACAGCTACAATATTCCATGCTGCAGGTGGTTTTGTGATTCAGAAACCACAGTTCAACAAAAGTATAGCCTTCCGGAAAAGCCTGTGGAAAAGGCCCCCTAGACCCGCCCCATACATTGCAGCACCACCATGATAACCTAGTAAACAGTTACCAGCATGTGCTGTATAGTATTCAACATTCCTTTGAGGATCATCGCAGAGTTTCTGGGACTGCATCCTATAATAGTCTAAAAGATTGATTGAATGGTCTGAAGTGTAATTTTGCAATCACCTTTCCCAGCCCGGTTGATCTCTGCCACTAGTTTTCCTATGCCAGTCTAATAACCGGTGGTGAATTTACATCTCCAAGTTTTGTTGTGTTTCTAGTCATGTAGTTCAAATGCGTTTTCACCCCATGTAAAAGTCTTCCACGTATGCAGGTATTGGAATTCTACCAAAGACACTTCCCAATCACCTTTTAAATCTATACCTTTGGCAAATTATGTGGTATAGCTCAAACTCTAATTGTTTGGATATGCCTTGATGAGTCACTAGGCAGCGTTATGTAGAAACCGCTGTCACCCATGCTGATCGCAGTCGCTGTAAAGGACGTAGTCCAGTGTTTGTAGGGGCAAGGACTTGTTCTGATGCTAACCAACTGTTGAATTTCACAGGCCAACCAAGCCATTTCAAAAGACACATTTTCTTCCCTTTCTCTACTTTCTCATCCAGAACTGCTTCCACATTAAAAGTTATAACTGTAGCCACAATTTTCAGTAATTCCTGTTCATAAAAAGGTCCCAACGATCACATCACCATCGTAATCTTCTATTCTAAGTGGCACCCTAGGAATGCATTCCTTTATTGTAAAATATTCATCTGTACACCAGTTTTCATAGCGCCTGGTAAACACCCCTCTCAACTTTGTCTCACAGTATCTCCAACCCGGAACTTCTGACTTTGATTACAATTTCTCATCATTGTTGTACAATACATGTTCTTGAGAACTAGTCTATCAAACTTCTCACAAACCTCAACAGACTTCATCTTAATAGGCCGATGGAAGCCATGCTTGTAACCACAAACCAAATCTTGAATCACATCAACATAATGTGTGTTGGCAGCCGTGAGATACCGCCACATCCTTGAATTCATTCTTTTAATAAATCTGTCAATGATACTCACACTGACATCATTTCCTGCAGCAAAATATTTTATGTTGTACTTGTCCATTTGGACTTTTTGGGGGTTTCTTCCTTTTAATATCTCTTCAAATGCCCGTTTTACCACAGGAATTACACAAAGTATTTCAAAACGAGACACGAACATTCTGATTATTGTTGTAACAGCCTCATTGCTTAGTCGCACCAAGACACTACTGTGTTGCATATAGCTTCCTCATTAAATTTGTCCATGTATTCATTCCTATTCTCACTCAGTCTCTGTGTGATGTTCGACTCCGACTTGACTTTGTGCAGAAAGTTCTTAGCTGCCACGTGAACATCGGTCAGCGGTGCTTGAAAACCAGACGCATTCAAAGCCTTGATCAGCACACGTAACAGTCGCGGTGTTAAAACAATGTCATCATAATGGGACTAACAGGTATGATTGATTAAGAGGTCCTAGATGAGTGCCAAGCCAGTCAAGCCAATGGTAGTTTCTTGGTGGGTGAGACAGTTGAGTCGAGGTCAGGGTCTGGGACCGAATAGCCGGTCTCGGAAATAGCTCCAATCTAACAGTCATACTGTTGCATTCCTTCGATTACTTTAAACAACACATCTACCATATGATGTGCGCGCTGTTTTGGACCCAAATAAAACATTTCTAAACTAGCACTAAAGGTCATTTGAGTCAAACCCTGCTGAAACACCTCACCTTTGGACAATTCATAAAATGCGTTTACATCTGGGTTTACATATTTGGGGGGGAACTGGATTCTGACACTTTTTAGAATAATCCCATATAGTCGATTAATTAATGTACAAATTAATTTAATGTAAATTGAGAGTATCAACAATTAAAGTACTCTGGATATATGAGGTGTTTGCAAGGGCAGAGAAGTATACAGAGCTCAGGAAAATCCAAGAGAGCCCTTCCCCAAAATCCACTCTGGTTTATATCCCCTAACTAAAGGTGTGGGGGTTGGTTTATTGACCTAAGGATAACAAAACCAGTCCTGAAGAATAAACCCGAGGACTAACATCAGACTTGTCTTAACATTGAGTGTCTGGTCAATTTAACATTCCCAGAACCCTGGAGCCCTATTGTTAAACATCAAAGCCACCATAAATGACATACTACACACCCCATACAATATTTCACCCACCTTCCCCCGGACATGCATACGTCATACTGGAAGTTACAAGCCCTAACATA
Organism: Esox lucius; assembly: GCF_011004845.1. Lineage (NCBI taxonomy): Eukaryota > Metazoa > Chordata > Actinopteri > Esociformes > Esocidae > Esox > Esox lucius. The sequence continues at coordinate 3,082,905 of NC_047582.1, read as the reverse complement.
CGTCACACCGGAAGTCCCATCCCAGCATACGTCACACAGGAAGTCCTACCTACCAAACTGGAATTCCAGCCCCAAGCAGGAAATCCTGCCTACCTGTCAATCATTCATTCAAAGTGACAGAAACCATCCTATATTAACTACTCTTAGGGCTTGATTATACAACAATTGGGGTGAAAGCCAAATGGACAAAGTGTATGTTCTAATGACCAACCAATGAGCACCCAAAGATGTTTGTAACCTTAGGTATCTCAGGGATTTGTGGTACATTGCACCTCCACAATACGTCGTGCTTAAGAACTGCTCTTCACCTTGGTATTTTGATTATTGACCATGCTCTCTTTGTGCTTTAACTATTAAGTATAGAACAATTCAGTATAGTAACATAAGTTACCAGATGCTCTTATCCAAAGCAACTTAAAGTATGGTTACTGATATATTAAGTATGTGATCCAAGTAGGCACTGAACCCATGAACTCGGCCGTAGCAACTGAGCCACATAGGGACAAGACAGACATGGATAGATAAACATAGGGATTAACCTGAAGTCTGAGCCTGTAGGTCAGCCTGATGCCAAATCATCTACCAGCACAACAGCCGCAATTACAGCCGGGACGCCAACAGGAATGACAGGGCTCGGGACAGAATTTAATATTTAGGACCTAAACCACAAGCTAAAAGATGTATTAATAGTAATTAAATGACTGTCCAAAAAACATTGTTTAACGATTTAATTCATAATTAGGCCACATTCAAATCCCTTAGTTTTCAACACAGGTAATTAATTATGTCACATCTTTTCAATTCATAACCTACTCAGCCCAATCAGCCATTTCTGAACTGTTTAGACGTTATCTTTTAGAATTGTCCTTCCATTTCTGTGCTCCTAGTTTTGGTTTCATGGTGGCAATGTTTTAGCCAGATAGCTACAGTACTGTAGTTAGACATTTATTGGTTGAATTAGAAAAAAATAAATAAAAATCAGCTCCAATATGTAGGATTTCTTCAGTAAAAAACACAATTACAGCATTTTGCCATTACCCATCCGTCAGAAAGCGAATCTGCACCAATGCCCGATAGAGAATCACGTTCCAAATAAAAATATGAAAAATTGAATTACCTGTTCCAAAAAAATAAATACACTAACTCAGATTTCGACAAAATCCTTCTTAGCCTTGGCTTAGGCTTTCTGGTAGCTAGCTACAGAGAGTTTGTATAAGACTTCTTTTGCTTTGCTCTTTTTGTAGTGTATGCTGTAGTAGACAAGGGAGGAACTGACGGTTTGTCGTCCTGGTCTCTAGCTGCCATTATAGTTTCTTAAAGTAAGCAAACTTCGCCCCTTACGGCATAGTCATATCATATCATATCATATATCATCCAGGTAAAACAAGCCAAGTAGGAAAGCCTGCCTCCCAGGCCTGGGCCCGGGACAACATTCACGGTTGTCCCCCTCTGTCGGCGTCACTGATGACAGAGACCTACAGTATGTTTCAATTAGAGATCGACTGATACTGGATTTTTAAAGGCCGATAAAATAACAATAATTTGATCAGGAAAAAGCAGATAGCTGGTTAATCGGCCAATACCACCCCCAACTCTGTAAAAAAAAGTGACACGGTCAGAAATGAACAATAGTGGACTTCATTAGAATCAGGATAACTGTTGAACTGAACATCGAAGTAAATACCTGGATAAAAAAATAATCTGGATCTGAATATTAAACTGACTGATTCTAGTGTGCAAAATAAAAATGTGGGTGGGAGCTAAAGCAGAGTTTTTGCTCCTGTCTCATAAAATCAAGGAAGAGTGCCATTCTGCGGGGTCTTTAACAGTTGTTTAGATTACGGTCAGGAATTAATCACATTCACACATTTTCAGCAAAAGTGGCCCCCAAAATGAACATATATGGCCATTGGCCCATGGTTGTGCTAGGCGTGCACTTACAGCCAACCAAATTCTAACAACTATGCTTGCTAGCAAAAAAAAAGACTGCATGCTTTCGGCAGAGCAGCAGTCTAATGCATTCATAATGTCAGTCTATAACCAAGAACCTTATCATGCTCATAAAAAACAAGTAACGCTGAATTATAGTTAACATTCATTTAAATATAAATTCTCAGGTACGGTACACAGTGACATTACCTTGACTTCATGTATTGCATGGAGCCTCCGGCTCATCGCAAGTGACCGGTAGTAGGCATAGCTATTGGAGCAGGTCATTGTCATTCTGAAAGGTAAATCTTTGCCCCACTCGGAGCTTCTTGGCTTTCTGGATCAGGTTTTCTTCAAGGACCTATCTGCATTTTGCCCTGTCCTAACCTTAATCCTGAATATTCTCCCAGTTCCTGCTGCTGAGAAGCAACACCATAGTATGATGCTCCCACCTCCATTTTCACCAGATGTAGCGCTTAGCAATCTTTCCTCATGCGATCAGAATCCTTCAAGATGCATGCCATATGTATTTTACTCAAGAGTAGTGTAATGCATTACAGCAGTCAGACTACTTTTTTAATCGGTAACAAGTAACGTGTTAGTTAAGTAGTCCCTTACTAGTTCATTCTTTAAATAAATAACGTGTCACTCAATTTCCCTCAGTGCAACCAAAGTAGCTTTATGTATCATTTATCTCCAGTAGCAAGTGGCAACAAAAGATGCAAAGATGGCAGCACCAGCTCTCCTTGTTGAAGTTCATTATACACCTATCAAAGCCACGCGCCCAGCTCCCGTTAATCAAATCATTGTGGCTCCAACAAGTGATTTGTGCAGCGAAGGCTGACCTGCACGATTCAAGCTTGCACTTTACTATTTTGTCATTATTACCCTCGCCTATAACCAATCACCAGGGTTGCCGTTATATTTTGGTGGAATCTTTTGCATGTTGGACAACCAAAGTTCGATGCCAAATCCTCCTCTGTTGGATAACCAAATTAGATCACAAATGAAAAACTAAATATGTTATTTTTTTATAAACGTGATTATTCTGAATCGTTTCCAAACAGATTTAGTAATTTTTCACCTCTGAATAAAAATCATCATCATCATCATCATCATCATCATCATCATCATCATCATGAAACACTAATGGTTCATGCACATTATTGTTAAGAGATTTCAAATTGCAACGAGATTCTTGAATAAAGAACAAAATGCAAATATCTTTTCTGATTATGGTATATGTCAGCTTGAAGGAGACAGACGATTGTTGAACTACACACAAAGTATATATAAAATGCATAAAAAGTCAGGGGCAATATTGTACGTTTGCCAAGAACTGGAAACATGCATATTGCCCCAACACACGGTGAGGAAGATGGTGTGGGATGCAAAGAAGAATCAAGGAAAATCAACACCACCTCAAATCTCAACACGCTCTTTGGAAAAGTTGCAAGAAAGAAGCCCTTAGTGAGAGCAAACCACAAATTGCAGCACCTCAACTTAGCCAAGCGTATTGGAACTACAATTGGATTTGTCTGCTTTAGTCAGACGTTTTTGGCCATGCACTCAATTTGCGCGTTTGCCGACAAAGGGGGACTGCATACAAGAAAGCACCTGATATCCCCAGTAAAAGATGGATCACTGACGCATAAAGACTGTTTGGCCATTTGTGGTCCAGAGGCACATAATGAATTCCATTATCAGGATATTGTTCCCAAAACCTGTTTGGCTCTGCCAGGAAATTGAGACTTGGCCATGGATGGACCTTACAACAAGGCAATGACCCCAAAAATACATCCAACAAAAAAATTGTTGAGCTACAGGAAGAAACTCAATCCACTCCAGGGGATGTTACTCAAAATATTCATATTAGGGGATCCAATGACTTTGAAACCTAGGTTTTTCCAAAAATGTCATACAACTGATAGAACTGCTTTGTGTCTGAGAAAAGTTTTTTTTTTTTAATAAAAGTATACGGCTCCCCTTTTTGTTAGAGCCCAAATTATGTCTCAGTGTTTATTTTTTGCATACATTTTCTCTCAATTTCATGAAGCATGTCAATACCTCGAGGTGACATGCATTCAGTGCTGCTTTAAAGTATGTGAACACATAGTCATTAATGTATGTAAAATATAAAAATAAACTCAAAATCCTTATCTAAACCCAAATTCTAAATAATGACATTTCAAATAGAGGACAAAAATAAACATGATATATTCATACTATATTTAACAATAGTGATCAATTTAACAATGCGCCCAAACATGTGTGAACCCTTTTATTCAATAGCTTCAGGGAGCCCCATCCACACTCATAACGTGGAATATAGATTTTTTATTATTGACCTTTAGTTATATGGAGAGAGAGAATCAAACAGAGACCATGGTATCTTTTACAGCTAAGCCCTGTGTATAGCACATAGAATACAAACAAATATATTTAGGTCAGGTCTGGAAATAATTGGACACTGACAAGTTTTGATATTTTGTCTGTTTACCAAAATATATTCAAGATAGAGTTAAGTAATGAATATGGGCTTAAAGTGCAGTCTCTCAGCTTTGAGGGTATTCAAATCAATTGTTGGCCCCTCTTTTTCAAGGGACCAAAAGTAAGTGGATAATTGCTCAAAAGCTGTTTGATGGACAGGTGTGGGCTATTCCTTTGTTATTTCTTCATGAATTAAGCAGGTAATAGGTCTGGTGTTGAATCCATGAGTGCCATTCACATTTGGAAACTGTTGCTGTGAACCCACAACATGCCAAAGGACCTCTCAATGCAAGTGAAACAGGCCATCCTTAGGCTGCAAAAAAAAATCCATCAGAGAGATAACAGGAACATTAAGAGTGGCCAAATCAACATTCTAAGAAAAAACACACTGGTGAGCTCTGCAACACAAATAGGCCTGGATGTCCATAGAAGACAACCGTGGTGGATGATTGTAGGATCCTTTCCATGGTAAAGAAAAAACCCTTGACAACAACCAGCAAAGAGCCAAGAACACACTCCAGGAGGTAGGCATATCATTATCCAAATCTACCATAAAGAGAAGACTTCACGAGGGCAAATACAGAGGGTTCACCAGAAGGTGCAAACCATTCAAAAGCCTGAAGAATAGAAAGGCCAGATTTGCCAAAAAACATCTAAAAAAGCCAGCCCAGTTCTGGAACAGCATTCTTAGGACAGATGAAACTAAGATCAACTGGTACCAGAATGATGGGAAGAAAAAAGTATGGAGAAAGCTGGGAATAGCTCATGATCTGAAGAATACCACATTTTTAAAACACAGTGTGATGGCAGTGTGATGGCATGGCCATGCATGGCTTCCAATGGCACTAGATCACTAGTGTTTATTGATGTGACAGAAGCAGCCAGATTTCTTCTGAACTGTATATGGATATAATGTCCGCTCAGATTCAGCAAAGTTGATTGGATAGCACTTCACAGATGGACAAGGACCCAAAACATACCGTGAAAGCATTCAAGGAGTTTTTTAACACTAGAACCGCCAGGCCTTTTTGACCCCCAGTAACCGCCAGAGCCAAATGCCATTTGCCTTCATTATCATACGAATCATCCCTATTAGCATGGACATTCTCCTCCGCAGCATCACATCATCATCTACTGGGTCATAATCAAACTATATAGAATAGTTGATTATTAAAAAATAATCAATTACAGAATTTGTTTTTTTAAATAGTTAATGAAGTTCTCATCATACCAAAAAAAAAAAAAAAAAAGACTAAAAAAAGAATACATAGTTATACATACATAGGTCCGAAATGACTAGGCTGTGAACAGCACTTATTTGCAGGTCTCTCCCGGGGGTTTAATTGGGGCTATCCAGTTGATTTCAACACCAATTCATATTCCTAGTCTCCTAGATTACTGGCATATAATGTGTTTCTATAGATGACATGAATAAGATATCAAAAAACGTTTTGTGAATAATTATTTAGCCTAATACATTTGTAGAATATTAATCTTCAGTAAAATAAGCAGAGAAAATTCAAAGAGACAATAGGATGTGTAGGTGATTGAGTTTCTCCTTCCCTCCAACAGTAATGTAGATTTACATTTTTGATTGTTATTTGATGGATTAGCCTACACAATAAGCTGAGTCTCCTTGTGGTAAGTAGCCAATACCATTTGTATTATGTTTCAATAATAGCCAAATTAAGTTACGTTTTCATTCATCTGGGAGTATCGAGCATTCATCCATTGATGTCATGCATTCAGTGAGGGGTGATAAGAGCCTGGGTAACATTTGGGTACCAACGCTAAGTGGCGTGGGCTGTTGGTGGAAAACAGGGTAAGAAAACAGGTAAAAAAAAAAGGGTCTCTAAATGGTTCTGTTTGCCAGTTTAGAATTCCAACAACAGAACTATGTAATATACGCCTATTTAGGAAAATCATAGAAGGAGGACCCTCCTCCTTCTATGATTTTCCTAAATAGGCGTATATTAATAGGCGTAGCTTTCAAAATAATTCATTTTAATTACAAACTCAAACAACTGGCGTAGGCATTTGGTGGTTCTAGTGTTAAGGCAAAGTAGTGGAATATTCTGCAATGGCCGAGTAAATCACCTGATCTCAGCCTGATCGAGCATGCATAAGGCAGAAAGACCCACAAACAACAACAAGAACAACAACTGAAGACAGCTGCAGTAAAAGCATCATAAAACAGGAAACCCAGCATTTGGTGATGGCCATGCATTCCAGACGTCAAGCAGTCACTGCCTGCAAAGGATTCTCGACAATGTATTGAAAACAAACATTTTATTTATGATTGTGTTAATTTGTCCAATTACATTTGAGCCCCTGAAATAAGGGGACTGTGTATGAAAATGGTTGCAATTCCTAAACATTTCATACAATATATTTGTGCAACCCCTTGAATTGACACCGAAAGTCTGCGCTTCAATTGCATTGTTTTTTTTAATGAAAATTGTGTCAGTATCCATATATTTCTGGACCTAACTGAACGTATTTTAATCAGTCTCTGACATCTTTGAGGGATTTTTACCAAGTCCTTCTTACAGAACGTAGCCAAGTGGGTGAGATTTAACACTAGAATCAACAAGTCTTTCAGACTAACAGTATCAGCCAGAGCCGAACGCTGTTTCTCGTCATTAGCAAATGAATAGTCCCTATTAGCATACACATTTCTCCTCTGCAGCATCATCATCATCAAGCCAGAGCATCAGTTCATCTACAGGGTCGTCATCAAACTATATATAAGTCTAAAAAATTATGAATTACAGAATCTTATCATAGGAAAAAGAAAAAAAAAAGAATACACAGAATAAACTAAGAACACAGGCTATAGTATTTGCATTTGTTTACTAGGCCCTTCAAATGTACAAAATGAAAATTACACAACAAATCCATTAGAATGTATTCATTTTGATCTCATTTTGATGATGCACAAGGTTAAATAACAGACAATATCAACCAGTTTGTTTGGATCAAAGGATATCAGCATGAATAGCAGTACCTAGGCCTAAAGCAGTTGCTTGACCCGGCACAGCCAGAAGAGGACTGGTCACCCCTCTGAGCCTGGGTCCTCTCTAGGTTTCTTCCTAAAATTCAGCCTTCTTAGGGAGTTTTTCCTAGCCACTGAAATTCAACACTACTGTTGTTTGCTCCTTGGGGTTTAAGGCCGGGTGTCTCTGTAAAAGCACTTTGTGACAACTGTTGTAAAAAGGGCTTTATAAATACATTTGATTGATTGATTGATGGATGAACACAAAATTTCAAAGAATGAATAACACGGTCTACGGCCCATTCGTAAAAATTAAATTGATAGATCCATGGATATGTAGCCTCCCCAAGTAAAAACATTGCAGTGTTTTAATTAATGAATTATATTTGTAAATTTGAGTAGCAGAGTAAAAGGGTGATCAAAAGATGATTTACAGTAGCCTACCCGGTCACGGTGCCTCCCGTGATAATCCCTCCCTCCGGGGATGCTCGACTACATTGCTCCCTGTCGCTGGCCTATTAGCCACCACTGTCCATTCTTCTGGCTGCTAGCACCGCATTCCCGGAACACCCCGGACCCTCCACTATTACGCACATCTGTTCCTTATCACATCACCCAGGACTTCCCATCATTACGCACACCAAATCCTCTCTACTACAGCCTATAACTGCACTTCTGTTTGTCAGAGTCTTGTCTGCTAAGTGTTGTCTGCTAGTTGTAATGGGTAAAAAGAGTAATGGGTAATACCTTTGCTGAACTGATAATAGGTGATCGTTGGTATTTTGTTTTGTGAATAATTATTTAGCGTTTTATATATTTGTATTTAGCATATTACATTTAATCTTCAGCAAAATAAGCAGAGAATTCAAAATGATGATAGGATGTGTATGAGATGATGATTCTCTTTCTCTCCTAAGATAAACAATAACATGTAATACCTTTGTTGAATTGGTAGTTGGCTATTGGTAAAGATTGTCTGGGATTGCATTTCTTAAAAACTTTTTAGATTTACATTTTAAATATACATTTAATGAATTAGCCTACACAAGAAGCTGAACCTCCTATCGAAAAACGGTAACATGTAATACACATTAAATTGTCCAGTAGCCTATATTATTTGTATTATGTTTCAATAATAGCCTAATTAAATTGTTGAATGGTCATGGAAAACTATAATTTCATTTGCAAGTTCATTCAAGATAACTGGGGGTATCGCGCATTCATCCATTGACGTCATGCATTCAGTGAGGGTGATTATCGCTTTTTGGGTACCATTAGCGGGCTACCTGGGTACCAACTTTAAGTGTTGTGGGATGTTGGCCGATTAAGTATAAATAGGCTATAAACACAGGTAAATAATTGTGAGTTTAGAACTCTGACAACGGAACAATGTAATTTACACCCATTACGAAAAGTAATGGAAGGAAGAGGGTGTAGCTTCAAAACAGAAGTTACATTTTAATTACAAACTCAAACGCCAATTCCTGTAGGAATTTCGTGGTCCTAGTGTTAATGGGGGTCTGGCATTTACTGCCTGCTTTATGTCCTGCCACAGCATATCAATTGAATTAGGGTCAGGGTTCAGTTGGTATTCAGGTAATTGGCCAAATTTGTTTTAAAAAAAAAAAAGATTGCTTTGTAATTATGGGGTAATGAGTGTATATTGACAGCAAAGTGAAATGTATCTTGAACGAGCAAATTGGAATATTGCAGTAGAATCTACTTCCTCTGTATTGGTCTGTTCACAAAATACCAGAAATTCCTAGCGAAGGAATACACTGCCTCCCTAACAAAATGAAGACTGAATACAATAATATTTAAAAGACAAAAAACATACCTTCTTAAAAAGGTATTTTTGAAACACCAATGTTGATCATGTCCATGTGATGTTCTTTGCCTGACCATATCAATTACAAGCCCACATAGAAAACTGCTCTTTCACATTTTGTTTGCTTGGTGCTAAAACGTGATCATTAACACCAGTACAAATAAGCATTCATGCTTTCTCAACTCCACTAAATCTGGTTGTCCTTTATGGCCCCCCACTGTAGGTCAGGTTTATTGACCAATCATAGAACCGTGGAATGACGCACCACAAATTCCATGGAGGTTTTGGAACATCAATCATGTTATTTTTCGGAGTCTCTTTACAGGTCTTTTGATGTTGTAATGATGTCAACACACATTCATTTAGTTTAAGATCAAACCATACCAAGTTACTAACCTTTATGGAAGGCTGCACTATATAAATACATATTTTCTTTGCACCTCTTTTTTGTTCCTGACAGTGTTCGGGAAACTGTGCTCATTGATACCTTGAATTTCTTTTAATGTCTCTAAAGGATAGACCTTCACTTTTAAGGGTTGTAATGGTCTGTCTTCCTTTGTAAATTGCCTTTTTTCTCATCATCATGATAGCAATATACTACTTACTGCAACTTAATACTGTCTAAATAATGCTTAAGAGGGTGTAGTAACATAGGGTATGTAAGTAATCAACAAAAGTTGGAACACCTATGGGGAATTGTTAGCATCACTTTCTAGCCACAGTGCCTCAGCAAAGTGGCTAGAAAGTCATGTTTAAAAAACATTCATAACTTTAAGGAAACTCCCAGATTTACAAAATAAAAATAAACACTTCTGCTGAGATTTCTAGAAATCCTGGGAACTTCAGCAGAGTTTGGCAAAGCTACCCACAATGCATTGGCTTGCAAAGGAATGCATAATTCCTATTGGAACCAGATCATTTGAAACAAAGATGGATATTTTTTGTAATTGTTACAATAATTTCAGTAGTGGGTGCAAAATATGTTTGACTAAATGATTGGATTACTTTAGACAAATGTATGTTTGATGTTTGTGTAGTTAAGATGAATTAATCAGTCAAAGTACATGCAAAAAATGGATAAAACATTTCAAAAATATCAACTTGAAGCAGAGCATGCTGGGATAATTCTCATTTTAAACTTATAAAAATTGAGTAAAAGTCAGTAAAACAAACATTTTAAGTTATTGGGAACATTTCTCTCATTTTGAGTTACACTTGAGTAACATTTGAGTAAGAAATACGTTAGGGTTTACTGTGTGGTTAGAGACGCGGACAAAGGAAACAACAGGTCCCACGTTCGACTCCCATCACAGTCAAAGCAAATAATGAATTAGGATTTCAGTATAGATTAAAATGTTGCTGGCTACAACCTTCAGTGGATACGTTGTAGTAAGCTTAGAATAAAACTTTATATTGCGACTATTTCTGGTGGGTTTTCGAAGGGTAATATAGGCTAGATCAAAACCCTGTGGGCAGTATAAGAGTAGGGGTTTGCAAGATTCTCTCGTCTTGAACAAGTCAGTTATTGTCACCTATATTGATAATTATTGTATCAATGTCGTTCACGAATGAAAGAAAAACAAACGCTTTTGCGCCACAAAATAGCTTTGGCTGTGTTAAGTTCAAGTAGTAAGTTAGATAATAGTAAGCTTATTACTGGATAATAAGCTTTTAAAACAGCCTGTGGCAAAAAACATACATTTCCTAGATGCTATTTGTGGTGGAGGTAAAGTTAAGAAACTAAATATTTAAACTATACCGTGGTGTAGCGGTTAAAGACACGGCCACTCATGTGGGAGACCAGGGTTCCAATCCAGTGAGAGTTACATTGACCACTTAATTGCGGGCCGGCTGAACTAGGTTTGCATGGTTCCTTTTCTGGTTCAGTTATTGGTAACCTAAACTTGTTTAACATTAAAAAAAATTAGTTATTCATTGAGGTTCTGTTTTGATTTTGCTTTTGGACGCAGCCCATTAGATTTTTGTCCTTTGATTTTGAACGCAGTTTTTCCTTTTGTATAATGGTTTACACCTGTGTCATGTTTGCCCCTCCCGTTGTGTCCCGAATTTATGTTCCTCCTGCCCCTTTGATTTTTGTTAGTCACGGTGTGTGTTCATATGTCTACGGCTGCGCTGCTTGTGAGCCTTCCCTGATTAAACTACTTTTGCTTTTGAAACCTCTGTGTCCTGATACCAATGCCGACTGGACCTGAACTCCGTAAATTTCAATAAAAACTGAAAGAAATGGGAGTGTCCTAAACCTTTTGACTTGACCGGTAGTGAATATGCCAAAAATATCTAGCAGTTTCTCCAGATCCCATTTACAAATTAGGCAACAAAGCTGGGCTAGCTGGACTTTACTGTGAGAAGTAGGAACTTAGAAGGATTTACTCTTACCAGGCCATCAGCACCCATCCGTCCACGGCCAGACACACGGAATGTTACCTCAGCCTCCCAGCTGTCAAAGTTGACCATGTTTTTAGACCATACAGAGCCCTTCTGACTCCTGAGAGAGGGGGTAATGCGGACCTGGTCGGCACTGGGGATGGCATCTATAACAGAAGAGCATTACTGGTTAGCATCAAAGTTGTGGTAAAGCTCAATTCAGGTTTCAGTTGTTTCATTTAGAGTCTAAAATACATTTAAAAAAATGCTTACAGACAGGATAATTTAAGTACTCTTATTATGTCCGGAAGCTCCATTTTAACATATGAAACAACACTCACCGGACTTGACATAACAAAAAATGTATGAAGGAAAATGTAATATGTGTAAATGTTTGCACAGGGGGAGGCACATACTTTGCTGTTTAACCAGCAGTAAACAATTGTCAAGCAGATACTTCAGTTTCTTGCAAAACTGGGGGTTAACAACATAATTGTTTTTCAAGCCTGTGCACACATTTAGATATGTTCCCAAAATATATTTGCAGTTTCCCTGTGGTCAACATTGTGGCAAAATCTGGCCATGCTTCTCAGTGAGCAGGGAAATGACCTTTCCTCTTTGATATGTCACTGCAGATTTGACTGTAGATTAAATTGTAAAAATATATAAAAATGTATGTCAATATGTGACAGACTGTATGATTTAGACAATATAATTTAGGAGGTTTCAGTTCACAATAGTAAGAATAAATAAGTACTCAGCGCTAAACTATTTTGAAATAATCCTATCAATGAATAGTCCACTAAACTTGAAAAATGTGAACAATATCAATCCAGTGGATTAAGAATGTAATTGATATGTTCAGCTTCTGATAATGTTACAGTAAATGTGAGCAAGGACTTGGGCAAGCATGGAGCATAACTTTTCTTTGTGGTTTATAATAAACATGAAAACGTTAACGTCATACTGAAATGCCCAGATAAAGCACTGCCACCACACCAAAAGAGGCTCAAAACTTGGTTTTGAGAAACCTGACTCGAACAAAGGTGGAAAGAAATCGTAATCGTAAGAAGCGAATGTGAAAAACATGAACAAAGACCTTCTAAGATCGTACGCGAAAATCAATTTCAAGATTTTAGCATACACTTTTACCACGTTTGAATCTATATTTTTTATATGACTGAATTTAGTTTTTTCATACTAGGAAATATTTCATATTTCATAGTTTTATTTCCCTTTTCTTACAGTCGATACATTTGAGCTCAATTTGGGTCCACTGTGTTGCATCACCTCTTCTTTTAACAATACTCTGAAAGCGTTAGGGAAATGAGGAGACTAATTGCTGTAGTTTTGAAAGTGTAATGTATTCCCATTCTTGCTTGACACAGTATTACAGCCTCCTTTGTCATATTTTTCCATTTCATAATGCGCCAAAAGTTTTCAATAGGTGACAGGTCTGAACTGCAGGCACGCCAGTTCAGCACTGATTCTTACTACGGAGCCATGCTGTTGTAACACATGCAGAATATGGTCAGGCATTGTCTTGTTGAAATAAGCAAGGCCTTCCTTGACATCATCTGGACATCTGGATGGCAGCGTAAGTTGCTCCAAAACCTGTATATATTGTTCAGCATTTATGGTGCCTTCACAGATGTGCAAGTCACCCATACCATGTGCTCTAACGAAACCCCATACAGCCAAGGCCACTGGCTTTTAAACTGCGTGCTGATAAGACAATGGATTTCATTGTACCTGAGCCCAAGCTGTGATGTCTACTACTGTTTTTATTGGTTTTTGGCCTTGTCCCTTGCATACAGAGATCTCTGGATTCTATGAATCTTTTAATATTATGTGCCGTAGATTGAGATTCCCAAGCTTTTTGCACTTATACATTGAGAAACATCATTCTTATATTTTGGCACCATTTGTCTACGCAGTCTTTCACAGAGTGGTGAACCCCTCCCCATCCTCAATTCTAAAGGATTCATCATCTCTTGGATGCTCTATTTATACCCAATCATGTTACTGACCTGTTGTCCATTAACATAATTAGTGGTGAGATGTTCCACCAAATTGTATTTAGCGTTATACAATTTGTTCAAACATGTGTTGCCCCTGTGGAATCTGAGCATTAACAATTACAATGTGAATGTATGTTTCATTGGAAGTGAATGTGCTTATATAATGAGAACAACAGAAAACTCTCTGTTTAGATTATCTCTGTAGGTTGCACTCTGATAACCACAGGAATGTTTACATTGACCATTTGGCATGGGGGTTACTGTCTTGGAAAACTGATCTTTGCTAGGTAGACACACCCTTCAATGTATATATCAGCTTGTAACCAACATTACAGTGAGAAGAGAAGATATTGAGCCTGTAACAGCATGAGCTAACAGACTATCAAATGCTGGAAAAAATAATTGAATTACTCTTCCTTGACAACCGATAATTATTTCAACCACTATACGAAATCGCCGATTTCTAACACCCCTGTCCCAGATTATTTTTAACATGTTGCTGGCATCAAATTCAAAGTGGGCATATATTTTTCAAGAAACAATAACATGTCAGTTTCAACATGACACATTGTCTTTGTACTATTTTCTAATGAATATAGGGATTAAATTATTCGCCCATCATGGCATTCTGTTTGTCTTTACATTTTACACAGCGTCCCAACTGTAAGTTATAACAGAATGGCACAATCATAAAATAAAACATAGCAAGAAAGAATGAACTGACCCCAATTCAAAAGTCTGCATACCCTTAGTTCTTAATACTGTGTATTGCCCCCTTTAGCATTAATGACAGCACGCAGTCTTTTGTAATAGATGTCTATGAGGTCCTGAATTCTTGCAGTATAGCTGCCCAAGCGTTTTGGCAAAATGCTTCCAGGTCATGCAAAGTCTTTGGTCGTCTGGCATGAACTGTATGTTTGAGATTTCCCCAGAGTGCCTCAATAATATTAAGGTCAGGAGACTGATGGCCACTCCAGAGATTTCACCTTTTTCTGTTGTAATCACTGGAGGGTCAACTTGGCCTTGTGCGTAGGGTCATTGTCGTGCTGGACAGTCCAAGAGCGTCCCATGCGCAGCTTTCATGCAGAAGAATGCAAAATGTCTGTCAGTATTATCTGATAACATGCTGCATTCATCTTCCCATCAATTTCCACAAGACTCACACACCCCCAAAACATCAGTGAGCCACCACCATGCTTCACAGTGGGGATGGTATTCTGTCCACTATTGGCTTTGTTGACCCCTCTCCAAATATATCCCTTATGGTTGTGACCATAAAGCTCTATTTTGGCCTCATCACTGCAAATTACAGTGTGCCAGAAGCAGTGAGGGGTGTCAATGTGTTGTCATATATTGTAACCAGACTTTTTTGTGGCATTGGCGCATTGGTTTATATGATCACTATCCTTAATCACTATCCTTAAATAAATGTTTTTTTGAATGATCAGTCATATTTTCAAAATCAATGCCAATTTGTTTTTACAATTTCTGCCAGGGTACGCAAACTTATGAGCACAACTGTTCCTCAGTGCAGCTGCCGAGGCTGTGCAGTGAACATGGATGATTCACACTGTGCTCGTTGTGATTTACAACATAAGGCTCCACCCTTGGGTGAAATGCTGTATTTTAAGGGAGACCCAGTGGTTTAGATCAAATGGCACAAACTGTTTTACTTCGCCTACTCTGGGATTCAGTATAGCTACCCTTCAGTTACAAGTTAAACGCTTTAAACCACTTCAATACCGTGCCACCCTGATCCAGTATCTACTGATGTCAACATATTGCCACGATGGAACCTCCTGTCATTAACTGAAAGCAACTCTTTTCTATTCACTCATTTTCTTTACTGAACATGGTCTGAATGTTTAAAATCAGAATTACATTTAGGCCTACTACTGAAGTACTATAAAATTACAAATGCAAAATGTTTGACATGGTTTGACAGCGCTGTTAGTGGTAGACAACATACACACACAATACAGATGTAACACTGAGTTACAATCATTACCCAAATAATTTAGTTACTGCCCTCAAAATAATCAAGAACATTTCAAAAACCTGTGAGTAAATTAGAAAAGAAGCATAGTTCAGAGCGTCTGGATATCAGTTCACAAGGTGATCTGATACATCCTTTGAAAACCCTATGTATACATAAGGTTTCTTGAGAGTTTTGAGTTTTATGTTTCTGCTACTGAATAAAAGTATTTGATATCAGATCACTATATTTAGATGCTGAATATGGCCCAAGTTTTCAACAACTATAGCAAGGCAACTGCACAGACTCAGACAGCCGGTTACTACTGCCGGTACCTAGTATCTCCTACAAACGTGTCATAAATATCAGCAGTAACATCGCGGGCTAGAGTTGCAAGACAGTCATCAAAGCTGGTTTTCAATAGCACCTACATTAGTTTATGATAACGGTAAGCAAGACACTAAAGTTAACCACCATTCAAACACTAAAACTTACTTCCACTGTGTACCCAAAAGGGTATACTTCCGTCGGCTTGAGACAGGTGCGGTCCTTTGAAACTGTATTTATATTCAAACCGGCGGTGTGGTGTTTCTGCGGTAGAAGAACCGGCGGCAATATTGCTGGCATTACTGTCCTGAAATATTAAAGTTAATATCAATAAACAAGCATCAGCAGCAAGGCGCTTCCCTATGGACACCGCCATCTTTTGGTACCACTGCTGACGTAGCGTTGTAATCAAGGAGGATGATGGGATTGCCTGTAGGGCCAACAGGGCGCTTTCTTATTGGTTGATTCCTAGACACTACTAGTCAACTGTAGTTGAAAGAGCGCCACTGATAATTTGTAGTCTAGTCAAAAATTTATACACGTGTATTGTTAGACTGTTACGAAGTTGCGTTTAGTTCCATTTTACTGCCACAGGATTAGGTTTTATTTCGTGTGATATTTTTTCATCTATCGCCTTTTTGTGACCCATGGTCCAAAATCACTGGTGGGTGGCCTTATTATGTACCACCTGATTCATGTTGCTTAATAATTAGTTGTTTGGTTCATTATCATTAACGAAATGTTTCTCTCTGTGGTATACCTACTCTGTTATTTTACATTAAATATGCGTTGGTCTTTACAACAAACGTAACCTAATGAGAATAGTAATAACAGCAAAGCTAGTACTTATGATAAGGCACTATAAATGGTATAATTAAAAATTATGATTGGCCTACAGGTATTTTTTCAGGTAATTTTTTTTTATTACACTGGATCACCACATACTAGTAGAATATATTCCTTAACCTCATAGTAATAATTACATTTTAAATCCTTTTGTAACATTGTGTAAAAAATATGTTTCTTAAGTAAGCACATCCTATGAATTTGGTTTCAAATATCCAATTGAATGTATTTTTAACTGTCCATACTGAAGGAAAATAAATCTTATTTTATTCAGTCTAAAGAATGCTTCTGAACACATGGGGGTCCACGGAGGTCCTTATTTTTACTGTAAGGGAAGCTCCTCCTCACAAATAGGCACCACTGGGGTTGCATTCAATGCATTTAATGTTCCAGTTGGTAAATAAAAAAAATATGAAGACTTTCCAGGATGTTGACTTGGCACTCCAGGGTTGCCTACATCAGGTTTAATGGTTGTAATTAAATGCAATACTATTTAAAGTCATTATTTTATCATTTACGGTATGTGCTTAACCAATGGCAGCATAGGCCTGGGGAGTTCACACTCGACATCCCAATGTGTAAAATTGTATGAAATGAGATTTAGAAACTAGCTGATTTTCTCTATGAAGCCCATAACCCACTGTTGGGGAAGCTACTGTGAAAAACAGAGTTTACAAAGTGATACATTTCGTTGGCCTAAATGAGGTTAATGCTCTACAGGCCACACAATAAAATTGTTAGAATGCTATGTTCCTGCTCACTTGAGTATTCTCAAAATGCAAACGTCCCTCTTGAATTGTCTCCATTGGGGGAAAAACTTTGGAAACTTTGTCTACATGCTTGGGAAGGATTTATATTCAAAATATGAATGCATGACTTAAGCTTTCAGAGTGTGGAACAGGACTACAGGATATTGGCCTTTGGACAGACAAGTTAAAGGGGGAGTTCTTTGGCCACAATGCTAGACATCATGTTTTGCAAAAACAAAAAAATTATTTTGAAACTAAAAGCAAATATAAAGCATAGTGGCTGGAAATTTGCTGCTTTGCTGTGTCAGGTTTGGCCAGCGTGCAATCACTGAGTCAACTTTCAGTACCAGAGAATACTTGCAGATAATGTGAAACCATCTGTCAAATGGCTTAACTTAAACAAAAATGCTTTTTGACAAAGGACAATGATTCAAACAAATCCACAGCAGTAGGGCTCAGAAATAATAGAAGGACTGTTATAAATTTGCTAAAACCCAGAGCTGAATCCTTTACATAGGATGTGAAAGGACTTGAAGTATGTCGTACATGTAAGAAAGCGATCAAACATCTGACAGTTCCAGTTCAGAAATGACGAGTGGGCAAAATGTTTCCCAGTCCATGTAAGAGACACACGAAAATCCCTCACAACTCCCAATGTTTTCGGACAGTGACACATTGTTAGTTTCAGTCTCTGTGTTAAAATCTTTATTCTGAGGGTATCTTCATTCATATTGGATGAATCATTTAGAAATGATTGCATTTTAGGGCACCAAAAGTATTTGAGAAATGGTCTTCACCGCTGTTTCTAGACCGTGGTGTTTGTGTTCTTTTGGAGGTTGCAGGACATAGGCGCAGAGGTGGATGTACACAAAGCATCTTTAATGACTTACATAGACCAGAAAGACAAACAGGAAACAACAATGATGTGAATTTACTACAACATTATTAGAAATACTAGGACAGGAGGAACTTAAACAGGGACAAGGGGCAAATTAGGTACATTTGAAAACTAAACCAGACACAGGTGTAACCAATAAATGAAAATTGAAAAAGATCCACTGGAAGATAAAGAAATAGAAATGCAACAGCTGGCAAGGTGCAGTACCCCTAAGGCATGGGTCGAACCACAAGACAAGAAGGGGGTGGGGGCGGGGCGACAAAGCGGCTGTGCTTAATGGGACCAGGAACAGGTGGAGGCTCCGCATTGGAACAGGGATCTGGAGAAGGAGCAAGCAGAGGCTTCACCTTGGGACAGAGACCTGGAGAAGGAGCAGGCAGTAGCTCTGCCTCAGGACGGGGACTTGGTGAAGGAGCTGACCGACAGGACAGAGGCAGCGGTCAGGGATGGGTTGCGGCCCCACTCCAGGCAGGAAGAAGGAGGAAGGCTCTGTCTGGAGTCTGTGAGGAGGTGACAGGGGGCCATCACAGAACCCCTCTGGTGGTGGCGGCAGGGGCTCATTGTCAAACCCCTCCAGACCCCATAGCCCCCTCCAAAAATGTTGCTGGGGTTGATTCCAGGATGGTCGCTGGGCTGGCTCTAGGACTGGCTGCAGGGCGGGTGATGATAGGGGTACTCCTCCTCGGAATTGGAATCTGGCAAACTGAGGAGTTCCCCTACTGTCCACCTCTGTTGCATCCTTAAATGTTCAGTCATTCTGTAATATTCCTTTGGAGGTTCCAGGACACTGGTACAGAGGTGAATGTACACAAAGTATCTTGAATGATTCTAGGCTTTGCATTTGCATGCAGTCTGCTGCTGGTGACCAAACAAGTGTCAAAGCAAGTCAAGCTGGCCATCATGACGCAAACATACAAACATACAAAATACAAAATTAATTAGTGACATAGTTAAAATGTTAGGCATGTCAAGAATGTAATGTTAGCCCAAGAAGATGTACACGGTCAATGACCAAAGATTGCTCTCCATAATGAAGAACAAACAGTTAGGCAGATCAGAAAGATGCTACCATCAGCTATATACTTTAATAGCCAGTTTACAGAGGCTAGACTGAAAGGCGCAAAAACACAATGGCCTTAAAAGTAAAAGGGCTTGCAGACAAACATTAACATGTACCCCATCATCTGTGAAATATGGTAGAGGGAGTGGTGTATTGAAACTCAATTGTCTTAATTATGAAACACTCGCTGAAAGAAGTAGAATGAATTCTGAATTGCAAAACTCAGATACAATCAAATGCCTCTGAACTCATTTTACATAATTTTATCATACAATAGGAAAAGGTGCCCAGATATTTTGTCATAGCTACCAAAGAGTTTTTGAGGGCCAAAAAGCTGAAGGTTCTTTATTGGCCTTGTATCCAATTGAGCATGCCTTTGTTTTGCTGAAGGTAAATAGCCCCTGAAATAATCAGAATTTAAATGGATGCAAGACACTGGGGATGTCTGCAGGTCACAGACATCAAGTAATTACGTGACAGCATATACCAACGAATGGGTATAAAACAATTTCAAATGCCTTGGTGAACATTCAAGATGATTACTAAGAAGTGGATGGTACAGTATATGGAAACTCCAACACCCTGACAGGATCAGGCTGCCCTTCAAATCTGATGACAAAATAAGTGGCTACCAAGAGACCAATGGCAAATTGTACAATATTAGAGGCTTTTAAGACTTGTCAAAACATGCATGTAACAATCATATTCCAACCAATCCACAAATATTTCCTGCATGATAGGGAGGCACGGAGAAAGCCGTTACCCAAGAAAACCAACCTAGAATCCTATGTGAATATTGTAGCCAGTGGCAAAAAAATGCTTGGTTTGACAAAACAAAAAAGTAACTTTTTGGACTAATACATTTGGCACAAACTCAATATCAACCCTCTGTGAAACATTGTGGTGGCAGCATCATGTACAGAGATGTTTCTTTATTAAGGGCATGGACACTTGACTGAGAGGAGAAAATTATGGAGCAAAAAAGTCCTTGAGAAAAACCTGTGTGGCCCAGTCAGAGTGCCAGCCTAAATCCAGTCAAACATTTATGGCATGACTTGAGGATTGTTGTCCATCAATGTGCATTTTTTTATCTAACATTGTCATTTGTAAATATACAGCTGCAATCATATTTAACTGAAAATAGCACATAAAAAAATGATAGCTGGTTTTAGACCAGGACACAGTGCAATTACAACAATCATAATATAGCCAAAGCCTTTGGATGAGAATCTAAGTTGTGTTGGTCTACTTATTGACCTGTCCAAGGCGTTCAGTACTGTTTACAATCCTGTTTTGCCGGAAAAAACTGTCTTCTTGAGAATGGAAATTAATACTTGCTTATGGTTTCAAAAATAACTCAGTGATAGAACTCAAGCAGTTGTAATAGATGGGTGTGAATCCAAATTCATTCCAGTTTGTAAAGGAGTTGCCCAGGGCTCAATTTTGTGCCCTTAAATGTTTACTGTTTATTTAAAATATATTTTGACTAAGAATCTGTCATTTTCACTTTTAGACTGACAATACAGTATTGTACATAGCAGCTCTATCTCTTGCACAAGCACATTTTGGCACTTGCAGTCTAATTTTCTACACATTTTTTATGTAAATCTAACAAAATATATAGTTTTCTGTAGGTCTAAAAACACACGTTTGGATCATTGAAAAATTACTAACCGGGATAATTTGATCTTAGAATGTTTTTCTTCATACAAATTCCTTGGAATTTGGTTGGATGATAAACTCTCTTTTAAATGTAACATCAGAATTGGTTTCTTTCATAGAAACAAAGCATGTCTGTCATCTTGACAAAGAAATGCATTAAATTCTGATACAATAACATGAGAAAGTGTGAAGAAAAAAATAAAGGAGGGGTTTTTATGGGAACTGTATCATAATGTTCCAAATTATTAGAATAGCCAGTTCAGCCAGGAAACCCGAGTGGTAATTAGGAGCATGCATCAGCTGATGCATGATCGCCCTCATCACGTCAGACTGCTAACCTGTATATAAACATCAGGTTACTCACTTTGTTGGTGTTGAGCTTGTACAGCATTTGGGTGCGTGCCTACCCACCACTCCTGCTTTCACCTGTTTGTTTCTGTATTCCTTGTGAGGGGGATCGGTACTGCGTACCTTGCTCATTGCCGTGGGAATTGTACAAATAATAACAAAGGTATGTTATTGTGGTGGTATCATATACACAATCATGTGATAGCAATGAGTTACCCTAAAGGAGCAGAACCTAAGGCCAAGTCTTGTTGCATGTACAGGGCTGTACATAAGTTCTCTAATAAATGGTTAAACTCATACGTGGTGTTTCTTGTCTGAATTAAAGGGTTATTTTAACATATAGTCAAATGTATTGATTAACAGCCAGGTATCTTTGACAAGAACCTTTATAAAAATCATAAAACACAAAAAACACAACCTGAAATTAGGAAACAAACAGCAGACAAGGCAAAGAAGTTAATATAAGAAAAAAAGACAAATAAGAAGCAAAAGGAACACATGAAATAAGTAAGAGGCCTTGACTGTCTAATTCCATGCACATTCTATCAAACTGCACTGAATAGACAATACACAAAGCACACTTAAATAACAAAAAGTTTGTGTTGGACCTGGAACTAAAAAAAGTATGCCAAACCTATTTTATAATTAGACTGAGTCGTAGTTAGGTCAGACAAGCATTGTTTTAAACCTCTTTGTAATATTATAGTGCAATGTCATTAAATCCTTGTTTCAATCGCAGACAACTTGGACCAGTGGCTAATGATTCATTAAACACTACATCATTGTTTACATGTTGTTCATTTGTTCCACAATGAGGCCATGCTCAGAAAGAGAACAGTCGGTGCCATAATTTGCATTTGATTAAAGGGGGTCCAAAATAAAAGGGCCTGAGCACATCTTTTTAACAAGCTTAGATGAACAGGGGGATGGGGGAGTTGGCAGGAATATTTCTGCCAAATCCCATCTGGAAGTAATTAATCGAACAGTGTACACATATTTGCTGAAGTGCCCCTTGTTCCAAATTATAACTCTCCTCCTGTTGGGATCATTATTTAGAACTGCCCACTAACAAAAATGTGAGTGAATGAATGCCCTCCCTCCCTCCTCATCCTCCTTCTCTCCCCCTTCATCGTACAGCATTAAATTAATGCTTAATGGCAGAGAATGAATGAGTTTCTGTGCTGGAATAAAGACATTAATGAGGTAATTTTATTAGCACGGTGGTCCGGCCTGTCCAAACTTGTTCCAAGAAGAGAGAACAGAGAAGCGAAGCCATTGAGGAAATTAGGGTTACCCCGCATAGCCTCTAATTAATGCATTTAAGATCTTTGGTGATCAGCAGCAAGCTTCAAATTAAATTGCCCCAAAAAACCTGCTGCATTGATAGACGATTAAAAAAAAAGAAAATATTTTTTAACTCCTGTGTATTTACAGGACAGTGCCAATGTGTTTTTAATGAGATGAAAGCCATTCACATTAAACTGAAATTATCAGAATCTAGTGAAAACTGGCTCTTGGGGCTTCTTGGGGCCTAAGTTTAAGGAAGCATTGAGGTAGGTGGACAATAAAAGATTTGACATAGTCCTTAATGCTTTATGTGCTGTGAAACAGGTAAGTGGTGAATAGCTCCCCCTCTGAGACTCCTGGGGGGCCCATCTTCCCAGCACAACAAAACTTGGCCCTGAGAAAGAGGTCCGAAGGGGTCCAGTAAGGAGAAGCAGGGTTAGTGAATGGACCCGCAGCAGCGAGCGGCTCTGAATGGACCTAGTGGTTCTTAAGTGATTACACTGTGTTGCGCTGTCCCCTCTCATCGAGTTATCTTTGCACAGGCTTTGTCTCCTCTGATTGGACCTGATGAGGGACTAATTGGTAGCTTTTTTACACAACAGCGTACTTAAGCCAATGGCAAGCTGTGGAACACGGTACTTAAACCATTGGCAAGCTGGGGAAGACAGCATGAGCAGAGTTAATGAGAGGCTTTGCACTAATAAAGGCTTCAAAATGGGCCTATTTTCACACAATGGAGAAAAAGGAAAGTTGAGGATATGCTTTGTTTTCTCTTCACATCTTTTACGTGCAGGTATCTGAAAAGAGAAATTGGGGTGACAGGGGGACGAATGGACACTGTGCTCGTAGAAAGTATGAGGTACTTGAGGTCTGCACAAAGGAATCTATTCTATATTGTTTGGGGGCCCTTGGTTTGGTGTGTCTGTAAATAATGAGAGAGGACTACTGCTTATAATGAATGTGCTTTAGTTTCCATAGACAATGACAGGCTACTCTTCACTGAGGCACACCAGACTGTGTTGAACCACTTAGAGGTAAATGTTTTAGTCTCCCCTGGCCTTGAGAATAAAAACACACCATGTTGGCCTTATGGATCCACACACTACTTCATTACGTGCAGGCTAGCAGACTGTGACCAACTAATAGTGCACTGAAAATAGCATGGGGCAGTTAGAGCTAATGGTCAACAAAAATAAATGATACAACTTTGCATGTTGCATGTTTTTTTTACAGTTCTGTTTTAAAAATTGGAGTTGGGCTGATGTAATATGTGATGGTGCTGATAAAGATGATAAAAAAGAGAAATGCATAGTGTAATTCTGTTATCCAGAATGAGTGCATACATTGTTTTGCTGGTCTCCTGTATGAATCGAACCCACAATCATGTATTAATAGCAACTCTGTTATGGCAAAACTTATTTGACATGTTTGGATCACTTTTTTTTTTTAAAATAAAGATAATAAAAGTGGTATATTAGGCCCTTTTGCCTTTAGTTAGACCATAGAGCCACATGAAACAGACAATATGATATTTTTATTTCAAAAGTTGCCACTGTCATGATTCACAAAAACATAATTTATGATACAAATATAAAAAGTGTGTTGAACATCATGGCTCCATCCAATTGATGTTTGGAAATTTTTTATTGTATTTTATTAATTCCGATTAACAGATATCTATTTATAAATAATGTTTTTGTTTTCTTTGCTTTTAGGGAACATCAAAGGTCACCATATGGGAAAAATTCTTGATCAGATATGATATAAGTTTCCCACCAGTAATTTCATGTTATTGGGCCTGTCAAGTGGTAAATTCCCACTTACCACTTGGTGACAATTCACAAATGTACCATAACCACTTAACACCACACCATGTGCCAAAACAAATGATTCAGTAATTTGCAGCAGTCACTAGGGGTTGTTCTGGTGGTTAAAGCTTAGGTTATGGTACATTAGTTTGTGTTGATATAAGGCTATTTGCAGCAATGAAATATAATAAAGCCAGTTCAACTTGAAATAGCCAGTTGTTTTAACACTGTTACTTATTCTAACAGCTGTTGAATTGTTTATCTTCCCTACAGGTTATGGGAAATTATGTTTCCTACTTGCAATAGTCTCCTATAGCCTGCTGTCTCATAAGCTGCAACTAGCTGTTGCTGTTTGTCCTTGTGTTGTTGTGGTAATGCCTGCAAGGCCTTGTGCTGCTGAGACATGAATACATTTAATATGGCAGCTTTATTGATCAAAGCCTTGGACTCAAACGGAGTTGACAGGCCACTCTAACGCTGCCCCTCTATGACCCCCTGTAACACAGGTATGTTTCACTACACAGTAACAGAAGATTCAGACTCTATCTTATATATACAGGGAAATGGGATATTGGCAAAATGTGAGGGGTTTGGGGTTAGGGTTGCTAAAGGACAGATTTACAGGTCAGTTACCATGATGACTCTGGAACTCGATCTAGCAGCCTTTTGGTTTTCAGTCAGATGTTGTAACCACTGGGCTACCAACTCCAATGAAAAGAGGTAATGATAAATTCTGAGATGATACTGAAAAAAATCAGACATTACTGGATTGTTGTATCCACAGACAGTATAACCTTCAATGAGTCATGCTCAAGGTTCCCTCCAGTGTAAACCTTGATGTAATTGGCTTTCCAAATATTTGTGCTGACTAATTAGTAATGGTATTCAGAGTAAGGGATCCATTAGCTTACTACAAGTCTCTATTGTCTAACATCTAAAGGAGCTATTTGCATCTCCATTGTCATGAAAATGCTGCATTTCCTCCAGAGAGAAAGAATTAACTCCCTAATGAAGTGAACCCTGCACAAAGGAGAACACCCTCAATTACTAACTCTCCATTTGTATCCCCCCTGAGGGCCTAGCCAATGACATCGATAAACAAAGTCACCTTGTGTCATTCAGGAAAGTATCATAATGAAGATTTATATTTTAATAGATATAAACTGTATAGCATCAAGGAATTTGTAAGTTAATAACCTATTGCTAGAACAAAGTATTCCCTAAATCTTCCTAATAATCTAATGTCACAGCATTCCCTAATTGTCCCTAACAGCCCATCGCTAATAAGCACTGCATTCCCTAAATGTTCCTATTACCCAGCATGCAGAAACATTGAGAGGGGAAGACACAGCATTCCCAGATTTGAGACACGACAACCTGATCTCTACAGAGGGGGTCGTGCGATAGAGCATCCCTCATTATCCAGATCTACAGGAGCATGGAAAGTGAATGGCAAGGGGACTGTGTTACACCCTGGCTTACCTCCTAGTGGGGCATTGGGTTTAGGCTTCCACCTGAAAGACTTTCACTTCAGGGATCATGTCATCTGAACTCCTTATTAATTGAGAAAAGCTATGTGTTGTTTTAGCTCGACCACCTCCACAGCAGTATAGCACGTTAATTAATCCTAACTAATAATTCTGTAACGTCAACATTTTTAATAGTTAAATAACATTATTTTAATGGTGAGCATTCACTATTTCAGATGAAGTGGTGTCATAAAGATAGCAACAATCAAACGCAAGATAAAGTTGCTTATCAGTTAATGTAGAAATTCTCTGTAATTGTAAGATATTGTCATAGATTTTTTTGTCCTATACCTGAAACTTGAGTATGGATTATTACTGCCATCTAGTGGATTTAATGGGAAACACATTTTACATCCAAGGTTGAGATCAACCACCGCCACTAGCGGCCGCTAACTAATATTACAGAAAATCATTGTGAAATTTGATCTGTTTTACTGACTTTTAAACAATGTGTCTACATTTCTATGGTCAGGGATATATGCATATAACAAACATAACATAATAATCTACATTTCTGGAAATTAATTAGAACTGGGTAAATAGGTGATGATTGGATATATAGATGTTTTCCTTTATTTAAAGCCATCTCAACTAGAACAATTACTAGTTAATTACATTCAACAGGGTACAACAGAGGCTAAAATATTACCATTTTATCTTGACAAAAGAAGCATAGATTTATCATGTTGAGATATAGAACTGAAAATAAAGCACATTCATACCACAGAGGAATTCATGAACTTACATAAAAACAAACTTAACACCCAATTTTGTCAGACAAGGAATTATTTTTGAGATCATTTTTTTGGAAATATTGTGCATGTTTTGCTTCAAGCAAGTCATTATTGGTGTTTATTCTCCTTGAACACACCATTCATTTTAAATCCCTCACTACTACATATAACCCACTGTGAGATTGCTGAAGAAAAAGATAAAAAATGACAATATTGCAAAAGCAATTCTTTGTTACCATTAAAGCTACAGTCTCAGATTACAGAGGTTACATTCCCCTAGAGCCCTCCTTCAAATGGCTAGGTGGCTGTATTGTGCAAATTCCAGAATGGAGCTTTAGCTTTTGTCCTCACTGATACCCATATGTTAGAAGGATTGTACTATTTATTAACTTCAGATGGTGAAATAAGACTGCATTCTCCTACTAACATGCATTCATGCATGAGCACAGACAGTCACCCTTCACGTATGTTATAATACATACTCGGATTGTTTGGATGAACAGTGAAGTGTCTCACTAGTGTCATAGGTGTTTAGAACAAATAGTGTTGAACTGATATAAATTCCAGTGTTTTTTCAGTATGGCAGTTTGACTACTCATAAACTGCCCTTTTCTTCATCCCCCAATGTCATGATCAGCAACTCCTTAGCAGGTTTGTAACCCTGTAAAACATTCTACCTCATCCCAATCTGTAAAGTGCGGAGAACATTTTCACCACCATCTGTGGGATTACCGTGCACTGTCCTATGCTGCAACCGTGATTTGAGATGAGCATGGTATGTATAACCCTGTTTCAAAAAAAGTTTGGACACTGCGTAAAATTTAAATAAAAACAGAATGCAATGATGTGCAAATGATTTAATTAAAACCTATATTCAATAGAAAATAGTACAAAGACAAGTATCAAGTATACAAAGTATCAAATGTTGAAACTGGGAAATGTTTTTTGAACCAGAAACGGAACCAGGCATGCCTAGTTGGGCCAGCCAACAATTAGAATGAATAATTACTGCTACCCTCGCTGGATTTGAACCTGGGTCACCTGGATGAAAGGCACCGTCTTTAACCACCACGTCACAGCACTACCTGTTTATTCGCTGGCTAGACATCTTTAAGCGTTATGTTAAAATTACGTTTCTTACTAATTTTACTTCCACCACAAGCGTCTATGAACTCCATGGCGTTTGCCACTAACCGTTTTAACAGCGTACAACCCAGTAATAGGCTTTACCAGTATCTACTTACTTACTGGAATAGTCATAGTCAAGAATTGAGCAATTGCTAGAGATACTTAAGTTTACACTGTTTAATTTCATGACATAACAACATACTTTTTTCATTCATGAATTACATTGATACAAAATAACTATCAATAAAGGTGACGATACCTTTTTCATCAAGTGAAAAGACGAGAGAATCGTGGAATCCACCAGAAATAGTCGCAACACTTCATAACCATAAACAGTTTAGGCTTACACTGAATGTTGAAGCCAGCTACGTTTCTGTCTATCTTGACCCCAAAAGCATTCCCGAGTGCGTACTTCAAAAAATCCACGAGAAATAGTCACAATATAAATGTAAACAGTTTTATTGCGGCCCGCAATTAAAATGAATAAAAGTCGCATTCGAACTCAGGTCTTCCATGTGAGTGGCATTGTTTTTTAGCACTACGCCATGGCACTACACGTTTCCTTAGTCGCTAGAAACCAGTGAGCATTGTGTTAAACTGGCTGACGTTTATTATTAAGTTTACCTGCACCATAGCATCTTTGAAACTGTATGGCTTTTGCACCTGGCCATTAACAGCTTATTGGCCAGTAATCGGTTTACAAGTATCTACTAACTTCCTAGGAATAGTAATGAGAATTAAGCAATTGCTAGCGAGACTGAATATAAACCTTTCTATGCCAGAAAAAGTTTTACAATAAAACTTACTATAGTGCAGATACTAAAGGTTATAGCCAGCGAAGTTTTCTATACGAAACAATTCATAACGTATACATTGTTTTGACTGGGAGAAGATACGAAAGCAGGTCCGCTTCTCTAACCACTACGCAGTTTAACAAGGTGTACCCAGTCAGTCAATAAGAGACATTCGCTCATCTTGGTCGGCCCCGCTTACGCGGTCCGGCAAAAATATATACCAACTTTGAATTTGATGCCAGCAACACCTTTCAAAAATATAGGAATAAATGATTGCATTATGTTTTTATTGGCATTTTATGCAGTGTCCCAAATTGTTCGGAAATGGGATTGTACAAACAACTCTATTCTAAATATAGGGAACCCACAGTTCTGGTCAAAAGTAATGCGCTAAATAGGGAACCGTGTGCCATTTGGGATGCCTTTTTTTTTTTTTAAAGGAACAAATTAATCTGTTTTAAACTTCCAATCCAATTTGACACTACTTACTGTTGAAAAACACAGCACTTCCCTCCATGGGGCCTAGTAATGGGATTGATGACATACCATGATGTGATCACGACCATAGTAGGCTACACATTGTTTCTATCGTCCCCAAGAAGAGAGAAGCATTTGGAACTTTCTCTCTCAATCTATCCCAGTCTTCAAAGCCTAGTAGTTGCTTTTAACTCATGCCACCCCAGCTACAACATCAGCAAAAATACACTATGGGTGTAATGACGTTCTTGCGGTGTAATGTTGGGTAAAGAACCAGGCGCAGGTTTTTCTCACATTCGTGGGGTTTAATAAACAACAAAACAAACTGAACACGAACGGAAAACGATAAGTAAAGACTGAATGAAAATAAAGTGCGCGACAAAGCATCTTAAGTAATATTTATGAGGGGCCGTATAAGACATTATTCATTCTGGTACTCTCACATACATACATTCTCCTTTCACATACATATATTTTCACTCTCACATTCATACATTCTCCTTTCACATACATATATTTTCACTCTCACATACATACATATATTTTCACTCTCACATACATACATTCTCCTTTCACATACATATATTTTCACTCTCACATACATACATATATTTTCACTCTCACATACATACATTCTCCTTTCACATACATATATTTTCACTCTCACATACATACATTCTCCTTTCACATACATATATTTTCACTCTCACATACATACATTCTCCTTTCACATACATATATTTTCACTCTCACATACATACATTCTCCTTTCACATACATATATTTTCACTCTCACATACATACATTCTCCTTTCACATACATATATTTTCACTCTCATATACATACATTCTCCTTTCACATGCATTTATTTTCACTCTCACACATACATACATTTTCCTTTCACATACATATATTTTCACTATCACATATATACATTCTCTTTTCACATACATGTATTTTCACTCTAACATACATACAGTTTTTTCTCTCAAAAATATATTTTTTACTCACACATTCATACATTTTACTCTTATATTTCTATATTTTAACTCACACACACAAATATATTTTTCTCTCATATTTCTATATTTAACATACATATTCATAATTTTTTTATCTCATGCGCATGCAGTCACAATTTTAAATAATATATGTATATAAGCAGAAAATGTATGCATGTGTAAAGAAAATATATGTATGTGAGAGAAGAATGTATGTGTGTGAGAGACAAAGTATAGTGGAAACGGAAGGAGTATAGTTGAAATGGAAGGCAGAACATTTCTCGCGCTGTGATTGGCTGAGAAACTCGAGCAGGGTCAAGTTCAGGTCGCGATTAGCATGGACGGAGATGAGACAACCGTTTTGCAGCAAGCCATTGGATTTTTAAAAACTATTTAAACATCCTGTGATACTATTTATTCAATTGAGCAGCAAAGGACATGCTCATCTGCACCTAACTTTGTTCACAGCGCGGCAGAAAGGGAAATGAGACAACTTTTCAGACCAGGGGGCAACTCACAAGTCAGTGCTACAGGCTGAGCAGCTCGCTACACAAGACCAAACTGGAGGATCACGGCAGTCTTTGCGATATCAAACGCAGCAGCACTTTGGCAATTGGGGCTCTCGTCAGAGGAAAAGGTAAGTGACCGCGCTTTTTCCCCCCACCTGTCTAGCCTTAACCTAACGCAATTGTGTCCAATCTCATGCCTTCACTGCACTGACATATTGTAAGGCTTCAATCATGCTCTTTGTCACGTTAAGTTTATGTCCTGGCTTCCTCAGATGTAAATATATCAATTAACTTACTGTAATGAAGAGAAGGAACAACAGCCATTGAAGTTAGTTTTAGATTGGATATTATATATTGGATATGTTTTTCTTAAGATTTAATTTCAGTTTAGTAACTACAAACATTTTGTGAAACTATACAAATATTTTCTATGTTTACAGTGTTCAATCTAAGACCAGAAATTGACTAAATTGGCTTCTTTGTTAGAGTAACATAGTTTATAACTGGGAGGGGATACTGGTACTTTGGGAGATGTCACTCTAATGGATGGTAACTCTCAGAAATATAAAGATAAATCTTGATTTTTTTCCCCAGGTACTGGATGATGATCCTTTCAAGGATGATAGCAGCGATGACAACAATTTGAGTTCAACTCACCAACTGCAGTCCTCATCTCTAACGTAACAGGAACTCACTCTCAAACTGAGAAATACATGCAAAGGACTTGTTTAGCTTGATCCTAACCTGGATTTTAGGGGCCCACCTACACAATGATGCTATTCAAACTCATCCTGTTTTTTTCTCAAGTGCAGTTTCTAATTTTGGGAGTAAGTAGCAATGAAAATGACAGAGTTTTTTTAACAATATATTGGTATGTGTTGAAAATATACAAAGAGGAGCTACAGATTTCTTTGTTCATGAGAGGCTGTATGGAGAACTTTGTGATCATGTTCAAACCTTATCTGGATTAATGTCCATCTCAAGATTTGTTGAACCTTCAAGAAATAGAGAAACAATCAATACATTGCAGTCTTTAAATGGATATCTGAATTTTTTGGTGAGTGCTCATGAAAGCAGGCAAAGAACCAGGTATGAGAACAGGTATGCCCTTTTGCCTCCACCTGTGATGACTGGGCTTCAAGGAAGGCCTCAATACAGCATTTCACAAGATCAAATCTCTCATCTAATATCCCTTGGAATGAACTGGCAAAGCATTGCAACATGCTTAGGAGGAAGCTGTCGGACTCTCTACAGGCATAGACAGCTGCTTGGTGTTCAGCCACTGACATATGCAACACTGTCAAATGACCACCTGAACAGAGTTGTTGCTGAAATTCTTCAGTCAACCACAAATGCAGGTGAACGATATGTTCAGGGGAGCTTGAGGTCACATGGGTTACGCATTCAAAGGTGGCGTGTTAGACAGAGTCTGCAAGAAATTTATCCCATTGGGCGATCCCTCAGAAGACGCCATGCAATAAACAGACGAATATACAGTGTTCCAACTCCCAATGAATTATGGTAAGTAAATTCCCAACAGAAAAACAAAATGTAAATCAACAAGCACAAAGTTAGTCACCCAGAATTTTTATATTTTCTCCATGTTTCAGGGAAATTCAAATAACCCCTCTGAGGAAAATATACTGACAACATATCTTAAAAACTTTGTTGCACCTCCAAAGCTATATTTAGTATATATGTTTTTTAAATCCAGGACCAAATATTAGGTGTGACTTTATGAAAACCTCTACACATAATACCGATTTGGTTAACTGGCAGACACATTTTTTTTTTATAAATGAAACTCTTTGTTTAGGTCAGATTTTTATTTTATACTATTTTAATTTGATCAACGTAAAACATTCAGCAAAAGTAATTTATACAATTTTATTCATTCTATGTGGTGTGATGTCTTTTGTCTGAAATCTCAATCTGTGAGTTTTTTTTTTTATTAGAAATTTCAACCCAACCCTCTGAAAAGTAAGCAATTGATAAAATGTATCTCCAATGGCTAGACTTCTAAAACTCATAACTAAGAATTTGGAGTAGGAATATTGGGAGGTCCTATTGTCACGGTTGTGGGATGAAGAGGACACAGGCGCAGAGTAGAGGTAGGTAAGGTAATCCATTTAATACAAAATAAAGAATGCAGGACTCCAACAAAACAAAAAGCAGCAACCAGTGACGTGGGTATTCCTTTCACAGGATAAACAAAACCAAAATGAACCACGCCTTGGGGCCTACAAACTAAACTTAAATAGGGTCCCCAATTGGAGGCAATGACTAACACCTGCCTCCAATTGGGGAAACCAAAAAAAGTAGGAGCCGGGGGAGCCGGCGGAGGCATAGGAGACAGGGGAGCCGGCGGAGGAATAGGAGCCGGCAGCAGGTCGGCAGCCGGCGGAGGAGCAGGAGCCGGGGGAGCCGGCGGAGGGTTGACGGCCGGCGGGGGAGCAGGAGCCGGCGGAGGAGCAGGAGACGGGGGAGCCGGCGGGGGAATAGGAGCCGGTGGAGGAGCAGGAGCCGGGGGAGCCGGCGGAGGGTCAGAACCCTGTGGGAGAGCCGGCGAAGGAGCCGGAGACAGGGAAGCCGGCGGAGGGTCAGGGAGAGCCGGCGGAGGGTCAGGGAGTCCACGGCGGGTCCTGGCGGCGGCGAAAACAGGGCAGCGGGAGGAGCTGGCGGCTGAGGCCACTGGGCAGCGGGTGGAGCTGGCGGCTGAGGCCACTGGGCAGCGGGAGGAGCTGGCGGCTGAGGCCACTGGGCAGCGGGAGGAGCTGGCGGCTGAGGCCACTGGGCAGCGGGAGGAGCTGGCGGCTGAGGCCACTGGGCAGCGGGAGGAGCTGGCGGCTGAGGCCACTGGGCAGCGGGAGGAGCTGGCGGCTGAGGCCACTGGGCAGCGGGTGGAGCTGGCGGCTGAGGCCACTGGGCAGCGGGAGGAGCTGGCGGCTGAGGCCACTGGGCAGCGGGAGGAGCTGGCGGCTGAGGCCACTGGGCAGCGGGTGGAGCTGGCGGCTGAGGCCACTGGGCAGCGGGTGGAGCTGGCGGCTGAGGCCACTGGGCAGCGGGTGGAGCTGGCGGCGGAGGCCACTGGGCAGCGGGAGGAGCTGGCGGCGGAGGCCACTGGGCAGCGGGAGGAGCTGGCGGCTGCGGCCACTGGGCAGCGGGAGGAGCTGGGGGCTGCGGCCACTGGGCAGCGGGAGGAGCTGGCGGCTGAGGCCACTGGGCAGCGGGAGGAGCTGGCGGCTGCGGCCACTGGGCAGCGGGAGGAGCTGGCGGCTGCGGCCACTGGGCAGCGGGGGGCGCTGGCAGCGCTGACTGCGTCTCCCAGGCAGCGGGGAACGCTGGCTGCGGCTCCCAAGCAGCGGGGGGCGCTGGCTGCGGCTCCCAAGCAGCGGGGGACGCTGGCTGCGGCTCCCAAGCAGCGGGGAGCGCTGGCTGCAGCTCCCAGGCAGCGGGGGACGCTGGCTGCGGCTCCCGGGCAGCGGGGGGCGCTGGCGGCGCTGGCTGCGGCTCCCAGGCAGCGGGGGGCGCTGGCGGCGCTGGCTGCGGCTCCCAAGCAGCGGGGGGCGCTGGCTGCGGCTCCCAAGCAGCAGGGGTTGCTGGCGGCGCTGGCTGCGGCTCCCAGGGAGCGGGGAGCGCTGGCTGCGGCTCCCGGGCAGCGGGGGGCGCTGGCTGCGGCTCCCGGGCAGCGGGGGGCGCTGGCTGCGGCTCCCGGGCAGCGGGGGGCGCTGGCGGCGCTGGCTGCGGCTCCCAGGGAGCGCTGGCTGCGGCTCCCGGGCAGCGGGGGGCGCAGGCTGCGGCTCCCGGGCAGCGGGGGGCGCTGGCTGCGGCTCCCGGGCAGTGTGGGGCGCTGGCGGCGCCGGCTGCGGCTCCCGGGCAGCAGGGGGCGCTGGCTGCGAGAACCGGTACGGCGGGTCCCGATAGCCCCACCAGTCCTCACATCTCCCAACATCAGGGAAAGCCCTCATAGGCCCCCCCGGCGTTGTTGCCCGACGCCTAGGAGCTGGCACCGGGCAGGGCTGGGGCACCTGGACTACCCCACACGTGAGCACGGGTGGCACGGCCGCGTCCTTCCATTCCGCCTGCCCCCACAGCACCCCGCCAAGAAATTCTTGGGGCGGACACACGGAGGTTTGCTTACGTCGCCTCCGTCGACGTCTCCTCCGGGGTGGATGCTGTGGAGGCCCGGTGTGCCGCAGAGGACAGTAGGGGTTCTCCTCCTCCTCGGTGTCGCTGTCCGGCCAACCGAGGAGTTCCCCTACCGTCCATTTCTGCTGTGTCTCTTGGTGGTGGTTCATTCTGTCACGGTTGTGGGATGAAGAGGACACAGGCGCAGAGTAGAGGTAGGTAAGGTAATCCATTTAATACAAAATAAAGAATGCAGGACTCCAACAAAACAAAAAGCAGCAACCAGTGACGTGGGTATTCCTTTCACAGGATAAACAAAACCAAAATGAACCACGCCTTGGGGCCTACAAACTAAACTTAAATAGGGTCCCCAATTGGAGGCAATGACTAACACCTGCCTCCAATTGGGGAAACCAAAAAAAGGAGTAGAGGTGGCTAAAGGCCACCTCCTGTCATGTCCTGGCTATGCCCCGAGCCCAGCGCAGAGATGGCTAGGGGCACAGCCAGGACGTGACACCTATGAGATTCTTCATTTGACATTCTATGGAATGACTCCTGCTAAATTGACTAAGCATCCAAAAAGCAAAACAGAATTTTAACATTTTTCACAATTGTTGATGCACGATTTACAATTTATTTTTCCCCCTTTTCCTAATTTTCTTAGGCACATCGATGGAAACCACAAACTTGTGAGATGGAGGATGGTGTTCCATGGCTGTGTAGATGGTTTTAGTCGCGCCATCATTTACCTTGCATGTCTAGACAACAACAGAGCCTCTAGTGTTTTGTCACTTTTCATTACTGGTGTTCAGAACTTTGGATTACCATCCAGGGTGAGATGTGACCATGGAATGGAAAACACTGGTGTTGCCCGTTTCATGCTTTACAGAAGAGGGTTAAACAGACAGTGTTATCACTGGCAGATCAGTCCTTAATCAAAGAATAGAGAGATTATGGGCAGAGCTAAATCGAGTGGTGTCATTTCATTTTGTTAATATTTTCAACTTTATGGAACAGAATAACGTATTAGATTCACTTAATGAAATCCATTTATTTTGTCTTCATTATATTTATTTACCACAAATTCAAAGGGCTGCAACTGAATTTCAGAACCAGTGGAACAACCATGGTCTCTCAACACAAGGGGGTCAAACTCTACTTCAGCTGTGGCAAAGAGGCATAGTCAATAATGTTGGAATGCATAACCCTTGTATGAATGGTGTTTATGACATACACAGTGACTTTGCTATTGATGACAGACCACTTTCACAGTTACAAACAATGATGTTGTTGTTCCATCAATGAACATTACCATTAGTGACACAACAATGGAGACACTTCAGCAGACCTTTGATCCATTTGAAGATGATGGAAATCATGGTATAGATTTATTTTGCAACCTTGTGCATTTTCTTGAGAGGCAATCCTAATATTGTAACCATAATGCGGTCTCAAAAAAGAAACCAAACCCGTCCAGGAGCTATACTGCGTAACTTGACAAAGACTAAGATTAACATAAATAGTAGAAGAACACAGGATATTTACTTGCTATAGTTATGTAATATAAAGCAAAACTGCCTTTCACTGCCTATGTGACAGAACAACACTTTACTTAAAGTTAGAGATCGTTATAAGGTCATGGTACACAACACTGTAGTTTCTCCTTGCCCCTGTGCTCGCAACCTTGGGGTCATCCTTGACTCCACCCTATGTTTCGAGCAACACATTAAACAGACTGTCAAATCATCTTTCTTTCATCTTCGTAACATTGCAAAACTCAAATCCTCCCTCCCCCCACCTGCAGCTGAAACTCTGATTCATGCATTCATCTCCTCCCGTCTTGACTATTGTAACTCCCTTTTGTCCGGCATCAACTCCTCATACCTCCATAAGCTCCAAATGGTTCAAAACTCTGCTGCTAGGCTTCTTACTCATTCAAAGTCCTGGCAGCACATCACCCCCATCCTCTGTGAGCTTCACTGGCTCCCTGTCAAACAGCGCATTGAATACAAAATACTCCTCCTGACTTACAAAGCCCTCCACAAACTTGCTCCCCCCTACCTCTCGGACCTTCTTCTACACTATCAACCTTCACGCTCACTCCGCTCCTGTACAGCAGGCCACCTCATCATCCCCAGATCCAAGCTACGGAGCTGTGGTGACAGGGCATTCTCCAGGGTTGCTCCCCGGCTCTGGAACTCACTGCCACAATCCATCCTTGACTCTGACTCTCTTAACACCTTCCGCCTCCGCCTTAAGCCATTTCTGTTTAAACAAGCCTTCCCATAGCCCCTTTGTTGTTGTATATTTTATTTCTCAGTGTTCTTTGTTTTGCTTGTTATTGTAAAGCGTCTTTGGGTCATTGAAAAGCGCTATATAAATCCCATGTATTATTATTATTATTATTATTATGGTATCATTGTATTGTTTATTTATTTTCAAAAAATAATTACCAAAACAGGTGAAACCTGAAATACTGTGAAAACCAGTGTTTTTTCATGCTTTTGGATCTAGAGATCTCAATAAATTGAATTAAAATCTGACTTATTTTAACATGTCCTTTGTTGAACAGGATTAAAAAAATCTAACAACAAACATTGGGAATCTGCAGAAATGGACATCAAGAGAAACAAAGCAGAAGATGACAAAAGCCGATTTTTTTTTGCATTGCACATACAGCAAAAAAATACCAAATAACTAGTTAATAAGAAAATTGTGTAAAATGTTATTAGTCAAAGAACAGGAGTAACAAGAGTCAAGTATAGGGCATCACTAACATTTGTCACTAATAAGAGGCCAAATTACAATCTGAAAGCAATGCCTTACAATATTTGATGGTATTAGGCAATATGTCAGGTTAGGGTCAATGTGTTACCTATAGGATTCTTGTACACTTATCCAGTTATCCAAACTGTAAGATTTGGTGAACTCTTGAAGCTCAAAAATATTTGCAGCAACAACAAGTGTTTGCTTTAATGGTCCATGCAAATAAATGTCATTAAAGAAATCAAGCACAGTTGATTAAAGCTAACACTATTGAAATTAAAATACCAATTAAATGCATCTATGAATTATCACTGAAAACCAGCAGTTTCAAGATTACTGGCAAGATAATCCTGGCCACAAAAAGCCAAATTAAAAATTTTAAGCTTACTCAACAATAGGTTTCTGATAGGGTTTTACCTTCATTGAACTCTGACAATCTGAACGGTACTTAATATGAAATGGTAAGCACATTCTTTAAAAAAATATGGAACAAATGTGTATTTTGCACACAAAAAAACACCCAAATTGTGGAATGATGAGACACCAAATATATGCGTGTCAGGAACTGTTTTGTGATTACTTCAGTGCTGCTTCATGTATTTATCTACAGTATCTGTGTGTGAGTTAGACCTTACAACAGAATACTGAGAAGAAGGCCTCTCTGCATGCATATTAAGCCATGCCAAAACCATGGGTATTGCCCAATGCAAAGTCCATGTTTTCCTTAAAGTCTTTGTAAGAAGTGTGCAGTGGTAACTTCAGACAATTGATGCATGTGTTTGCAATTGGTAGTTTAGAGGTAGTTCCTGCATCATGCTCCGGGTGAAGAAATTCAATTGAAGGCTGTGGAGAGAAGCCAATTGGTGGAACAATATTGGCTCCAGTGGCAAAGGCGAGAATCCTCCCTAGCTTCTGTGTTTCTTCTTGCTCTACATAAAGAAATACATCAGATATTAGATTAAAACACTACACACCTCACTACTCTAAAGTGATACACAATGGTAAGATACAGTGCAATTCAAATTAAAAATTAGTCGTTATTTTAGTTTATTTAAACATTCCAATAACCTTCTGCATCTGTTAGGTAGTCTCTCCAGAAAGGAACAACAACTTCTTCAGAATGCCTTTTATTGCTGCCAGCTGGAGAAAGGCGGATGGTGAAGAGGCTTTCAACCAGGTCAGCTGTGAGGGTTGTAGGAGACCAGCAAACAAGGGGGCGGAAACTCTCCAGATGAGCTTTGATTTTGTCCAGCACACCAAGTGTTCTCAGTCCATCCCTAAATCTGAGTAAAAATCAACAGTTACGTTGAAAGGATTTTGATTGGTGACTGAATATTTTTGGACAGTTTGTTTTTACATATTCACGTGTAGGTGCTGAATGAATCAAAGAAAAAAATATCCATCCATCCATCCATCCATCCATCCATCCATCTTCTTCCGCTTATCCGGGGCCGGGTCGCGAGGCAGCAGTCTAAGCAGAGATGCCCAGACTTCCCTCTCCCCAGACACTTCCTCGAGCTCTTCCGGGGGGACACCGAGGTGTTCCCAGGCCAGCCGGGAGACATAGTCCCTCCAGCGTGTCCTAGGTCTTCCCCGGGGTCTCCTCCCGGTGGGACGGGCCCAGAACTCCTTCCGAGGAAGGCGTTCCGGAGGCATCCGAAACAGATGCCCAAGCCACCTCAGCTGATCCCTCTCGATGTGGAGGAGCAGCGGCTCTACTCTGAGCTCCTCCCGGGTGACCGAGCTTCTCACCCTATCTCAAAGGGATCACCCTGCGGAGAAAGCTCATTTCGGCCGCCTGTATCCGGGATCTTGTCCTTTCGGTTATGACCGATACATCGACCGCATTCCTGCAGAACCTGCACCGATCCGTCTGTCAATCTCCCATTCCATCCTTCCCTCACTCGTGAACAAGACCCCTAGATACTTAAACTCCTCCACTTGAGGCAGGGACTCTCCACCAACCTGAAGTGGACAAGCCACCCTTTTCCGACTGAGGACCATGGCCTCGGATTTGGAGGTACTGATTCTCATCCCCACCGCTTCACACTTGGCTGCAAACTGTCCCAGCGCATGCTGAAGGTCCTGGTTTGAAGGGGCCAACACGACAACATCATCCGCAAAGAGCAAAGACGACGTTGTGTTGTCCCCAAACCTGACACCCTCCGGCCGCTGGCTGTGCCTAGAAATTCTGTCCATAAAAATTATGAACAGAACCGGCGACAAAGGGCAGCCCTGCCGGAGTCCAACATGCACTGGGAACAAGTCTGACTTACTGCCGGCAATGCGGACCAAGCTCCTGCTTCGGTCGTACAGGGACCTGACAGCCCTTAGCAAAGGACCCAGGACCCCATATTCCCGAAGCACCCTCCACAGGATGCCGCGAGGGACACAGTCGAATGCCTTCTCCAAATCCACAAAACACATGTGGATTGGTTGGGCAAACTCCCATGAACCCTCCATCACCATGTAGAGGGTATAGAGCTGGTCCAGTGTTCCACGGCCCGGACGAAAACCACACTGTTCCTCCTGAATCCGAGGTTCTACTATCGGCCGTATTCTCCTCTCCAGGACCCTGGCATAGACTTTCCCGGGGAGGCTGAGAAGTGTGATCCCCCTATAGTTGGAACACACCCTCTGGTCCCCCTTCTTAAAAAGAGGGACCACCACCCCGGTCTGCCATCCCAAAGGCACTGTCCCCGACAGCCACGCGATGTTGCACAGGCATGT